>NW_025920273.1:149975-270123 GCF_902686445.1 Sciurus carolinensis | reverse complement strand
GATTCCTTTTTTCTCCTTATTGAAAAAAATTAAGTTTTTATTTCTTTACTTTTCTTGCTCTCTTTTCCTTTTGTTTACCTGTTCCCTCAGAGTCTTTCTCCCTTTTTTTCATGCTAACATCCAATTTCTTTTGATTACACTCTCACCCTTTCTATTATCTAGAAATTCTGTATATTCTTTTCTTATCCCATTAACAGCCACATTCTACATCCCTCTGCATCCTCTTTGTCCTTCATTTGAAAATGCAGACCTTATTGCAAATCTGTTTGTTTTACTGAAGATAATATTTGAACTCATTCTGCTCACTATGACAATTTTGTTAGTGTCCTCTTAGGGGCTATTTGGTCTAGGATTGCATAGTGTCTGAATTGGGCACTGCTAATATTGATCTCCCAATAAAGAAAGGGTTTTGGAAACATATAGGGCCACTATAAGCCTATAGGGGGAAATTATGATCGCCCACTGCCTGCGGGGACAATCACAACACGTACGCTCTTCTTGATCACAGGAACCAAAAGGGCTTTATTCCACAAGTCTCAGACTTATATTGAGAACATCAGCCTATCAGAGAGTAGACTACCAGGAAAGTCAGCCTATCAAGGAACAGTCTCCAGGCAGATACCAGGATCGCCTCATGTACAACAGCCAACCAGAGTTACTTCCTAAAACTTGTATATGAGTGCAGCTATGTTTGACAAGCTGCCAGGCACCATCTTAGAGATCAGGCCACGGTGTGGTTCTGGGGCCCTCAGAGCCCGACCCTGACATCTCCCCTTATTCTTTAAATAAAGAAAAGATGACTTGGGAACATGCCTGTCTTAGGTTGTCCATGGCAAATTACATCCTTACCCGTCATTGGAATTCTGACCTCCAGGCATCAGAACCCTGTCTTAGGTTGATATGCATTTCCATGGATCTTACCCGTCTTTGACTACTGGTCCAGCATGCTTAGCCATACTTGGGGGGATGTGCCTGTCTCGATGGCTGTCAAAGTCTGTACTATAGTCCGTTGATGACATCGGGCATCTTGGCGAGCTCTGATTTGGCTGCGTATAACATAGGCTATCCCTAAGCAGATAATAATCAGAACAGCTACTGTTCCAGCCCACTGTTTTGTCAATCCCAGGGCTTTAAATAACAAAGAGAACATCTCAGATACTGATGCAACTTGAACCCTGGTGGCATTGACTCTGAGTATTTCAGCTCATAGTTGACTGGTTAAATTATCAAATGTACATGACCAATTACCAGTAAGGTAGAGAGATTTTTAGATAACATAACCACAGAGCTAAGGTTATTATAAGCAATAGGGGTGACACACACTGCTCTTAAAGGATAAACACATCCCAGTCCCAAAAGTTCTTGCAAGATATCCACTTGTTCTTGTAGTAAGTCCACTCTTTGATTTACAAGATGTATGCCTGCTGTTAGATATTGGTTTAGGGTCTCTTTAGTCTGTAAGGCTGCAGCTGTATTTTCGGCCAAGTGATTGTTGTTGCTGTCTGTATGGTTGTGTCAATGCTGCTACTGCAGTTGCAGCTGCCGCTGCAGAGACTGCTACCGTGGTGACCACGGCCACTGCGATGCCAAAATCTCTCCTGTTTCTTGATAGTAACACTGGCAATTCCGCATCTGTAACAGAGACTGGGACTGGTAGGAAGGTAGGAACACACATTAAGACTGCCAGCAGGAACATAGAAGCATTCCAACATTGAGAGAGATAGCACAAATCTGAAGTACAATTGAGAGAAGCAGTTGTTTCATTAGTTAGCAGAAACATAAAAAGGGGGAAATACACAAACTGGGGTAGGTGGAAAGGTACATAATTGAACTGTTCCTCCTAAGAGACTAAAAAGAGGTTGTAAGTTAGTTCAAGGGGGGAAAGGCTAGGGGGAAAGGCTACTTGTTGGTAGCATTGGCATTGGTCGAGTTAGTCACTCAGGAACCCAGATAGGCGATGTTTTATCCTGTGGAAACACACAAACCGAGCCGCGGCTCCAGTAAAGCACCGGGTCCGGGCCGTTCCATTGTCCTGTAAGAACATCCTTCCATTTTACCATCACTCTATCATGTTGTTTATGATTGCCATGTCTCTCAGTGGCACAGCGACCCTCATTATCCAGAGTTAAAAAATTTAAAATAAAGAGGCAAAGAGAAAGTTTATCTTTAGGAGACCTTAAGGTCTCCCCTATTCCCCCTTTTTGTTTATAAAGAGTATTTTTGAGGGTGAGATGTGCACGTTCAACAATACCTTGTCCTTGTGGGTTATAAGGGATACTTGTGGTTAGAGATATTTCAAATTTAGTGAGAAATTGGTTCTTACCAAATTTAGTTTTTAAAGAAAAATTTAGACTCTATAATGTAGTACAATACTCTAACAGTTGCTTAACCATAATTGTATAAACCCTATTTTTAAGACTAATTGTTCTAAAGAATAAAACTTAATAGACACAAAGTTAAGAGTAAATTAGTGTTTCTAAGAGATCCTTGTTATTTCACCATGTCATTTTACCATATAGATTAAACTGGTTTATATTACAACATTAGTATTTCACCGTAGGAAAAACCTTAAATAGCTTTAAGTGTTTCACATACATACAACCAACTTAGTTACATGCAAACTTGTTGAAACTTGCCCTTTACTTACATAGATTTTCTTAGCACTTACTTAGACCCTCATTTATTTCATCACACAAGCACTTTCTTACCCAGAAACATTTCCTTTTCCCTTTTACTAAATATATTTCCATACCCAGAATCTTTATTTTCTCTTTCCTGTTGACCCCTTTTTGTTCACATTCTGAAACAACTCTTATGAAATTTCTAATTTAAAAAAAATTACTCTATTTTAATAAGATTAAATATTTTGTTGTTTATAGTACTCTAATTGAAACACAGTTGAAACTTTTAGAACCCTTTGTATATAGAATTATACCTATTAGGACATAACTCTTAGTAACCTTGTTTTTAGTTTAGTGATGACACAAAACAATTTTTTCTACAAACACATTTGAGTAATCCCATGAATGTCAACTCTAATTCATTTATTTTGTAAAAACCAAGATATCAGACAAGTGTCCTGAACAGTATTTGCCATCTTTTTCTTGTTGAAGGAAAGTCCTAGAATAATTGATGTTAAACATTTTATTAACATCAACATTTTATTAGTTTGACCACCTAGAGACTTGCAAGTTATTTTCAAGACATTTTACTTCTATTAGTTTACCCAATTTAAATTGAACCTTTTTAAATCACGTGAATTAAAAGTATTTGGATCCATTTTTAAATTTTAATTTTAGGAGCGCTCAGTTTTGACACAGACAAAACATGACATCAGACAGCACGACATACACATAACACAAAATCAAAGGCCTTGAAACTTTATAGGTGAATCTCCATTGCAATGTAACAGATGTTCAAAAACTCTAGTTGAATAAAAAAAAATAGAACTGATCAAAAAAGTCATGAGCTCAAAAAATATGTAGAATTCAAAAAAAACAAGAGTCCTGGAAAAATGATACGGCCGTTAATTACTTTAGTAAAGCACCATAAAATTTACTTTTGCTGGAGTTCAGGTAAGACTTTTTGCTCTTTTTTTGGGGGGGGGGGTTTGAGACCGGTCTCCTACTGAGCCTTCAGGCTTTCTCTATTTACATTTCATTGTAAACCTTGGCTGAGATTTGGATCTGAAAGGGGCTAAAATGTTCCAGCAGAAACTTGATGCCTAGGGCATTTTAACCCTTAATCCTGGTTAGTAATCAATTCAGGTTTGGATGCAGAAAATTATGAAACAATTATCTCCCAATACTTGTGGGGCCTGGGGCTACTATATCATACTCCTTACTAGGACATGCCACTGATGGTTGGGTTGGTTACTCCCTCCCCACCATCATATGTGGGATCTCATGGCAAGAGGACTAGGTGAACTGGGTGGGGCAAAGTTGGAGGAGGAGAAGGAATTAAGAGGGGGAGAAGAAGGAGGCATTCGAGTTTGCAGGAAGAGCATAGAAGCACAAGAAAGAAGAGACTTGAAGATAAGGAATCCCTTTCCATCTGCCCACTCGCTCACGGATGCTGTGTGCCAATATCTTTGGTAGCTACAATCCACCTTCCCATGGAGCAATCTTTCATCATTGCACAGGCCAAATTGTGACCGGTAGTCATTCCTTCCCAAACTAATATTTTACCATTTACTGGGAAGGCCATACAGGGAGGGGGGAGGTTAGAGTCTGTGAGTTCTTGCCCAGTATCATAAAATGGCCACCGGGAAGATTTCCCACCATCCGGAAGGAGAAGGGTGAGGGCTTTCATTGGAGTCTGATGTGGCCCCAGAATACAAGTTGGCAGCAATGATCCTCCTCGGGGCAGTAGTGGGCCTTCCCTATGTGTAGAGGCTGGCTGCCCTAGTGGTTCCTCAACCTTGGGAGGAGCGGATGGAGATGGATTGGGCTCCTCATTATAGGTCTCCCAACGTTGTTTACTATGTGGCAAGTTTCTGGAAGGAGATGCAACGGGAGGAGCCGGCAGTTCTTTAGGCAGCGGCTCTTTGGGGAGAAACTTGGAGCCCCCTTTGGGAGGTCCTGGAGAGAAGCAGGCCTTAAGGGCAGATAATGTACGGCAGAATCCCAATGGGGGACCCTCCCCTAAACTGATTTCCCTCTTCTTAACAAGTTTTTCTACACAATCCCATGTGGACCAGTCAAAAAGATTAGCAGCAGGAAGCCAAGGAGCCACCCGAGTAAAGGTGTCCCAGGCTTTTTCCGCCTGTGTATCAGACCACTCAAGGCCACTACTCTTCAGCATGAGTCTAAGAGCTGAGAGCGCAGGGTCACCATGTGTGGTGTGTGTTTGCCCCATCTTTTCTTTAGTAGATCCTGTAATAGCAAGATTTTTTGTTCTACATAGTAAATCCTCCTCTTCATCTGAACTATCCTCACACCCAGTTTCATTTTCCTTGTCTGTCTCTGATCTTATTGACACCCTTTCTGATGCTTTAGACCTTTCCTCTTAAATTTTCTCCAAAACCTCTTCCCCTTGTTTTATGGCCTCTCTGCATTTGGTTCGGGCTGTTTTAGTTTCAAGAGGAATTCCATTGGCCCGGAGCAAATCCTTTAAGGGACCTTCCGTGTGCATTTGTGACATTTCAGTGCCCATTATCTCTATTAAACTAACAGAATGCAAAGCACTTTAACTAGCAAAACAAAAGCGAAAGCACTTACAAACACTCAATCTCCGTCGCTTATCCCGTGAACTTTAACTCGTCGCTTATCCCGTGAACTTTAACTCGTCGCTTATCCAGCGAACTTTAACCTGGCCAGACTCTACTTTACTTTCCCTGTATTTACCTGATCAGTTTCTTCTTTGTAACTCAAGTTCCCGTGTTTTGGCACCACTTATGATCGCCCACCACCCTTGGGGACAATCACAACACGTACACTCTTCTTGATCACAGGAACCAAAAGGGCTTTATTCCACAAGTCTCAGACTTATATTGAGAACATCAGCCTATCAGAGAGTAGACTACCAGGAAAGTCAGCCTATCAAGGAACAGTCTCCAGGCAGATACCAGGATTGCCTCATGTACAACAGCCAACCAGTTACTTCCTAAAACTTGTATATGAGTGCAGCTATGTTTGGCAAGCTGCCAGGTGCCATCTTAGAGATCAGGCCACGGGGTGGCTCTGGGGCCCTGAGAGCCCACCCCTGACAGGAAATCTGCAATACCCCAGATCTGCACTGCTGTAGGGGAAGATACATGAATAACATGAAAAAACAAGGGAAGAAAATGATTCAAACAAATCAAGATTCTATATTAATAGAATGCAATGACAGTATGTTAGAAGAAATATCATAAAAGGACTTCAGATTATACATGATTAAGATGATTCATGAAGGAAAGGATGAGATAAGAGAGCAAATGCAGGCAATGAATGATAATACCAATAAGCTGAAAGAGCAACTGCAGGAAGCAAAAGATCATTTCAACAAAGAGATAGAGATTCTCAAAAATAACCAAACGGAAATCCTGGAAATGAAGGAAACAATAAACCAAATAAAAAACTCAATGGAAAGCATCACCAAAAGACTAGACCACTTGTAAGACAAAACGTCAGACAATGAAGACAAAATATTTAATCTTGAAAATAAAGTTGCCCAAACAGAGAAGATAGTAAGAAATCATGAACAGAATCTCCAAGATCTATGGGACACCATGAAAGGACCAAATTTAAGAATTATTGGGATCGAGGAAGGCACAGAGATACAAACCAAAGGAATGAGCAATCTATTCAATGAAATAATATCAGAAAATTTTCCAAACCTGAAGAATGAAATAGAAAATCAAATACAAGAAGCTTACAGAACACCAAATGTACAAAATCACAACAGATCCATACCAAGGCACATTATAATGAAAATGCCTGATATTCAAAATAAAGATAGGAATTTGAAGGCTGCGAGAGAAAAGCATCAGATTACATATACGGTGAGACCAATACGGATAGCAGCTGACTTTCTCAACCCAGACTCTAAAAGCTAGAAGGGCCTGGAAAAATGTATTTCAAACTCTGAATGAACATGGTTGCCAACCAAGAATCCGATACACAGCAAAACTAACCTTCAGATTTGAAGATGAAATAAAATCCTTCCATGATAAACAAAAGTTAAAAGAATTTACAAATAGAAGGCCTGTGCTACAGAATATTCTCAAGAAAATATTCCATGAGGAGGAAATGAAAAACAACAATGGAGGTCAGCAAAGGGAGGAACTACCTTAGAGAAAAACCACTCAAAGGA
The DNA here is from genome assembly GCF_902686445.1 of Sciurus carolinensis. Taxonomy (NCBI): domain Eukaryota; kingdom Metazoa; phylum Chordata; class Mammalia; order Rodentia; family Sciuridae; genus Sciurus; species Sciurus carolinensis. The sequence goes on along the minus strand of NW_025920273.1, from coordinate 263,328 downwards.
GAAACCAAGCCAACTTAAAAACCAAAAATAAGCCAAATGACTGGGAATACAAATCATATCTCAATAATAACCCTGAACGTTAATGGCCTAAACTCATCAATCAAAAGACATAGACTGGCAGAATGGATTAAAAAGAAAGGCCCAACATTATGCTGCCTGCAAGAGACTCATCTCATAGAAAAAGACATCCACAGACTAAAGGTGAAAGGATGGGAAAAAACCTACCATGCACATGGACTCAGTAAAAAAGCAGGGGTTTCCATCCTTATATCAGATAAACTGGACTCCAAGTTAAAGTTAGTCAGAAGGGATGAAGAAGGACATTTCATACTGCTTAAGGGAACCATAAATCAGGAAGACATAATGATAGTAAATATTTATGCCCCAAACAACAGTGCATTCGTGTACAACAAACCAATCCTTCTCAATTTCAGCAATCAAATAGACCACAACACAACAATTCTGGGTGACTTTAACACACTGTTGTCACCACTAGATGGATCTTCCAAACAAAAACCAAAAAAAGAAACCATAGAACACAACAACACAATCAATAACCTAGACTTAATAGACATATATACAGTATTGCATCCATCAACTAGCAAATTCACTTTCTTCTCAGCAGCACATGCAACCTTCTCGAAAATAGACCATATGTTATGACTAAAACAGCCCTTAGGAAAAGCAAAAAATAGAGATACTGCCTTGTGTTCTTTCAGATCATAGTGGACTGAGAGTAGAAATCAATGACAAAAAAAAAAAGAAATTACTCCAACACCTGGAGACTAAATAATAAGCTATTGAATGAAACATGGATAACAAAAAACATCAGGGAGGAGATAAAAAATTTCTTAGAGGTCAATGAGAATGAAGATACAACATATCTAAATCTCTGGGACACTATGAAAGCAATATTAAGAGGAAAATTCATTGCATGGAGTGCATTCAAGAAAAGAATGAAAAGTCAACAACTAAATGACCTAACATTACAGCTCAAAGTCCTAGAAAAAGAAGAACAGAATAACAGCAAAAAGTAGTGGAAGACAGGAAATAATTAAAATCAGAGCTGAAATCAATGAAATTGAAACAAAAGAAACAATTCAAAAATTGACAAACCAAAATAGACAAACCCTTAGCTACATTAACAAAGAGAAGGAGAGAAAAAACTCAAATTATTAAAATTGTGATGAAAAAGGAAATGTCATGACAGACACCACTGAGATACAGAACATAATGAGAAGTTACTTTGAAAATCTGTATTCCAACAAAATAGAAACTACCAAAGACATTGACAAATTTCTAGAGACATATGCTCCTCCCAAACTGAACCAGGAGGACATACAAAATTTAAACAGATCAATATCAAGCAATGAAATAGAAGAAGCCATTGAAAACCTACCATCCAAGAAAAACCCAGGACCAGAGGTAATCTCAGCTGAGTTCTACAAGGCCTTCAAAGAAGGTCTCATTCCAATACTTCTCAAAGTATTCCAGGACATAGAAAAGGAGGGTACCCTACAGAACTCATTCTATGAAGCTAATATCACCTTCATACCCAAACCAGGAAAAGACACATCAAGGAAAGAAAATTTTAGACCAATATCCTTGATGAAGATAGATGCAAAGATCCTTAACAAAATATTGGCAAACCGTATCCAAAAACATATTAAGAAAATCATGCACCATGATCAAGTGGGGTTGATCCCTGGAATGCAAGGATGGTTTAACATCTGTAAATCAATAAATGTAATCCATCATGTCAATAGACTTAAGGATAAGAATCATACAGTTATTTCAATTGATGCAGAAAAAGCATTCAACAATATACAACACCCCTTCATGCTCAAAATACTAGAAAAAAATAGGGATAGTAGGAACATACCTGAACATTGTAAAGGCTATTTATGCTAAACTCATGGCCAACATCATTCTTAATGGAGAAAAACTGAAATCACTCCCTTTAAAAATGGGAAAAAGACAGGGATGTCCTCTTTAACCACCTCTATTCAACATTGTTCTTGAAACGCTAGCCAGAGCAATTAGAAAGGCTAGAGAAATTAAAGAGATATGAATAGGAAAAGAGAAAGTTAAGCTGTCACTCTTTGCTGATGACATGATTCTATATTTAGAGGATCCAAAAAACTCCTCCAGAAAACTTCTAGACCTCATCAATGAATTCAGCAAAATAGCAGGCTATAAAAATCAACACATATAAATCTAAAGCTATTTTATACACAAGCAATTAAACATCTGAAAGGGAAATGAGGAAAACAACTTCATTTGCAATAACCTAAAAAAAATAAAATACTTGGGAATTGATCTAACCAAAGAGATAAAAGACCTCTACAATGAAAACTACAAAACATTGAAGAAAGAAATTGAGGAAGACCTTAGAAGATGGAAAGATCTCCCATGTTCTTGGATAGGCAGAATTAATATTGTCAAAATGGCCATACTACCAAAAGTGCTATACAGATTCAATGCAATTCCAATTAAAATCCTAATGACTTACCTTAAAGAAATTGATGAAGCAATCATAAAATTCATCTGGAATAATAAGAAACCCAGAATAGCTAAAGCAATCCTTAGCAGGAAGAGTGAAGCAGAGGGTATCGCAATACCAGGCCTTCAACTATACTACAAAGCAATAGTAACAAAAATGGCATGGTATTGGTACCAAAATAGACAGGTAGATCAATGGTACAGAATAGAGGACATGGACACAAACCCAAATAAATATAATTTTCTCATACTAGACAAAGGGGCCAAAAATATACAATGGAGAAAAGATAGCCTCTTCTACAAATGTTGCTGGGAAAACTGGAAATCCATATGCAGCAGAATGAAACTAAAGCCCTATCTCTCACTCTGCACAAAAATCAACTCAAAATGGATCAAGAATCTCAGAATTAGACCATAGACCCTTCATCTTATAGAAGCAAAAGTAGGTCCAAATCTTCAAAATGTTGGCTTAGTTTCAGACTTCCTTAACAGGACTCCCGTAGCACAAGAAATAAAAGCAAGAATTAATAACTGGGATAGATTCAAACTAAATAGCTTTCTCTCAGCAAAGGAAACTATCAGCCATGTGAAGAGAGAGCCTACAGAGTGGGAGAAGATCTTTGCTACTCATACTTCAGATAGAGCACTAATCTCCAGAATCTATAAAGAACACAAAAAACTCTACACCAAGAATACAAATAACCCAATCAACAAAAGGGCTAAGGAAATGAACAGACACTTCACAGAAGAAGATCTACAAGCAATCAACAGGCATATGAAAAATGTTCAACATCTCTAGTAATAAGAGAAATGTAAATCAATACCACCCTATGATTCCATCTCACCCCAATTAGAATGGCAATTATCAAGAACACAAACAATAGGTGTTGGCAAAGATGTGGGGAAAAAGGTACACTCATACATTGCTGGTGGGGATGCAAATTAGTGCAGCCACTCTGGAAAGATTCCTCAGAAAGTTTGGAATGGACCCACCATTTGACCCAGCTATCCCACTCCTTGGCCTATACCCAAAGGACTTAAAATCAGCATATTACAGAGATACAGGCACATCAATATTCATGACTGCTCAATTCACAGTAGCCAGACTGTGGAACCAACCTAGTTGTTCTTCAATTGGTGAATGGATAAAGAAACTGTGATTATATATATATATATATATATATATATATATATATATATATATATATATCACACACAATGGAATATTACTAAGATATAAAGAATAATAAAATTATGGCATTTGCAGTCAAATGGATAAAATTGGAGAATATCATGCTACGTGAGATAAGCCAATTTCAAAAAACCAAAGGACAAATAATCTCACTGATAAGCGGATGATGACACATAATGGGGGGTGGGAGGGCACAAGAACGGAGGAAGGAGGGACTGTATAGAGGGAAAAGAGGGGTGGGAGGTGTGGGGGGAAAGGAAAAAAATAACAGAATGACACAAACACCATTACCCTGTGTAGATAAATGATTGCACGAATGGCATATCTTTATTTCATGTAAAAACAGAAACAACATGTATGCCATTTGTTTACAATAAAAATAAATTTAAAAAATAAAATAAAATAAAAAATTAAAAAAAAATGCAATAGAGATTGTGAGCAAACGATTCTAATAGTCTTGTCATAGAAACATGTTAATAAAATATGGAAAGACATACATTATTATTAATCAGAGAAAAGTAAATCAAAGTCATATTGGTCAACATGGTCAATTTTGATGGGTTATGTTTCAGAGAAGTTGGTGACTAATGGACATTCACATGTATGGTCCAAAGGAGCAAAATGATGTAGGTCACCTTGGAAAGTGAGAACCCACAGCACAGCCATTCAGGTTCTTGATACAGAACCTGGATGACCCCTGCATGTGAACCGTAGGAGACCCATGTGAGAAAGTTCATGGCAGCAAGACCAACCAGAAGAAGCAGAAACAGCCACGTGACACTGGATAATACACAGCTACTCATCAACGGATGAAGGCATTATGGTGAATTCACATACAATAAAACTTACACCAAAAAATAGTTATAATCACACCCAGTAACACAAATGGATTTTAGCAACGTAATACTCAATGGAAAGAAACATACTAACAAAATCACGTGATTCCATTCATATCAAATACAAAATAACCAAAACTAAATCACATATTCTCAATGTAGATATACATAAATAATAGAACTACTTGAAAAATAAGAATAACCTATTTCCTCTGTAAGGAAATAAGATAGCACATAGGATAGATAAGGCATAAAGAGGTATTCTCTATTTCTGGATATTAATGATAGATACTTTTAGAATATTGACAATGTTGTGGATCTTTGGTAGTGATCTCTTTATAGATGTCCTTAAAATTATTTCACTTTATTACTTAGTTATATATTAAATTAGTATTTTTATATATAAAATGTTTTATAATATTATTAAATATTTTACATGCAACCTTTATATCTGACTAGTACTGTACATCATGCTACAATAAAATAGAAAAAGATAAAAAAATAATAATACTAAAATAATGAATGATAAAAAATTACAAAATGAACTAGTATTTACCCCAGATGTTTATAAAAATAACTAAAAACCGTTAAAAAAACAATTTGTATATGAATATTCATAGTTGAATTATTCAAAAATGCTGAAGTTGCAAACAATCCATATATCTAATAGCAGATTAACTGGAGACTGCCAGGCATGATGGTGCAAACTAGAATTCCAGAAACTCTAGAAGGTAGGCAGGGGAATCACAATGTTTAGAAAGCCTATGGAGACCCTGCCTCAAAATAAGAAGTAAAAAAACGGTCTGAGGATGTTGATCAGTGGTAGAGTACAGCTGAATTCATCCACAATACTGCAAATGTGATCACAACAACCATGACTTATAACTAAATTTAGTATGTTCACATAGAATTGTAGTCATCAAGAATTTAATTGGAATACTAAAATATATAGCATAGATGAACTTGAAAGCATTATGTTAAGGGAAAGAAATTCAAGAATCTCGCCACATACCGCATAGGTCAAATTATTTAAAAATTTAAAACAAAGCAAATGCATTTAAAAGAAATGCTTCTTAGTCATTCCATGATCTGAGGAAATGAGAGACTTGAAATGGGTATTGGAAGACACTGGTTGTTTTATTATATGTATTATATATATGAATAATATATATAATGTCAGGAATTACTTGTGAATGTTTTACAACATTTTGACTACATTAATGGAATTGATTGTACCCTTAAAATTGTTATACTGGTAAATTTAATTTTAAGCATATTTAACCAGAATGAAAAAAAAAATAAGTTTGTACAGGAGGCACAGAACAGTCAAATACACTGCCAATGAAAAAGTACAATCTATCAAAATGTATAAATGCATTCTACTTTCATGTACAACTAATTAGTACAAAAATTTTAAAAATGTGAGTGATAATTTTAAAAGAAATAAGCTTTTTTACAATAACAAATGTTGGAGTTAGGTTGTGGCTCAGTGATGGAGTGCTTGCCTGGCATCTTTGGAGCACTGGGTTCAATTCTCAAGACTGCATATAAATAAAGTAAAATAAAGGTCTATTGCCAACTAAAATATATATGTAATAAAAGAGCCACCAGGCCCAGTCAGCACCTGCCATCTCCAACATCCATGCCCCAGCTGGCAGTCTGGCACCTACACAGTGCCTGATGTTTTTTCAACACATGGGGTCACCTCTGCCTGCTAGCATGGGTTATATGCAACCTGGAGGCCACCATCCATAGTGGGACAATACTTTTCTTGGGACACTTCATTATCAAGTTTCTCTAAGGCATCAGACTACTGAAGACTAGAAATTTTGAACCGTACAGTACCATTTTATTGTAGATTTTTATTAGTAGTAGTATTATGATTATTCTTATTATACCTACTATTCTTTTCTTTTATTAATATTTTCCTCAGTCTTTCTATTTTCCTCTTATCTATCTGTTCCTTGGATACTTTCTCCCTTTTCTCATGCTAACAACCAATTTCTTTTAATTCTGCTTTCATTATTTCTATGACATAATACCTCTATAGACTCACTTCTTATCTGATTAATGTTATATCCTACACCCTTCCCTGTCCTCTTTACCCATCATTAGAAATTGGGGTCCATATTGCAAAACTATTGGTTATGCTGAATATAATAATTGAACTCATCATTTCTGTTTACTAAAACAATATGGTTAATATCTTAATAGGAACTATTTGGTTTAAGGATACATATTGTTTGTATGGTGTGCTGCTAATATTGATCTCTCTCTTCAAGGTGAGGTTTTGGAAACCTGCAGGGACATTATAAGTCTATAGGGGTGAAATGGCAATACCTTGTATTTGCACTGCTAGAGGGGAAGATACAGAAAAAACATGAAAAAAAAAAGGGAAGAAAGTGTCCCAAACATGCTATATCAATAGACTCCAATGACAGTATGGAGGAGAAATGTCAGAAAGGAGTTCAGAATGTACACAATTAAAATGATCTAAGAAGAAAATGATGAGATAAGAGAGCAAATGCAGGCAATTAATGATCGCACCAATAAAAAGGCAAAAAAGCAAATTCAGGAAGCAAAAGATCATTTCAATAAAGAAACAGAGATTCTGAAAAAACAAACAGAAATTCTTGAAATGAAAGAAACACTAAACCAAATTAAAAACTCAATAGAAGGCATAAACAATAGGGTAGGTCACTTGGAAAGCAGAATGTCAGTCAATGAAGACAAAATATTTAATCATTAATACAATGTTGACCAAACAGAGAAGATGGTAAGAAATCATAAACAGAACCTCCAAGAATTATGGGATATCATGAAAAGACAAAATTTAAGAATTATTGGGATTGAGGAAGGCACAGAGTTACAAATCAAAGAAACCAATAATCTATTCAATAAAATAATATCAGAAAGTTTCCCAAATCTACAGAATGAAATTGAAAATCAAATACAAGAGGCTTACAGGACACCAAATGTACAAAATTACAACAGATCCACACCAAGTCACATAATAATGAAAATAGCCAATGTACAAAATAAAGATAGAATTTTAAAGGTTGTAAGAGAAAAAACATCAGATTACATATGGGGGAAACCAATACAGATATCAGCAGATTTCTCAGCCCAGACTCTAAAAGCAATAAGGGCCTGAAACAACATATTTCAAGCTCTGAAAGAAAGTGGATGCCAACCAAGAATCTTATGCCCAACAAACCTTACCTTCAGGCTTGATAACAAAATAAAATACTCCCATGATAAACACATGCTGAAACACTTTACAAAAAGAAAGCCTACACTAGAGAACATTCTCAGAAAAATATTACATGAGGAAGAAATGAAAAACTACAAAGTAGGTCAGCAAAGGGAGGAACTACCCTAAAATAATAGCCAATTAAGGGAGAAACCAAGTCAAGTTAAAAATCAAAAATAATTCAAAATGACTGGAAATACAAGACATATCTCAATAATAACCCTGAATGTTAATAGATTAATTCACCAATCAAAAGACACAGACTGGCAGACTGGATTAAAAAGAAAAACCCAACAAAATGCTGCCTTCAAGAGACTCATGTCATGGAAAAAAATACCCACAGACTAAAGGTTAAAGGATGGGAAAAAAACATACCACACACAAGGATTAAGTAAAAAAGTGGAGGTCTCCATCCTCTTATCAGATAAAGTAGATTTCAATCAAAGTTAGTAGAATGGATAAAGATGGACATTTCATACTGCTTAAGGGAAGCATAAATCAACAAGACATAACAATCATATTTATGCCCCAAACAATGGTATATCCAAGAACATTAAGCAAATCTTCTCAATTCCAGGAACCAAATAGACCACAACACAATAATAATAGGTGATTTAACACATCTCTTTGACCACTGGACAGAACTTCCAAACAAAAATTGAATAAAGAAAACATAGAACACAATAACACAATCAATAATTTAGACTTCCAAACATATATAGAATATTCTATCCATCAATGAGCAAATACACTTTCTTCTCAGCAGCACAAGGATCCTTATCTAAAATAGACCATATGTTATGCCACGAAGTTATTATTAGCAAATAAAAAAGAGATATTACCTTGTATTCTATCAGATCATAATTGAATAAAATTAGAAATGATTGATAAAATAAAAATGAGAATATACTCCAACACCTGGAGACAATAATATGCTATTGAATGATACATGGATAGCCAAAGACATCAGGGGGAGATAAAAAAATTCTTAGAGGTAAACAAGAACAATGATACAACATTTCAAAATCTCTCGGACACTACAAAAGCAGTACTAAGAGGAAAATTTATCGCATGAAGTGCATTCAATAAAAGAAGAAAACATCAACAAGTAAACAACTTAACACTACATCTCAAGTCCAAGAAAAAGAAGAACAGATCAACATCAAAAGTAGTAGAAGACAGGAAATAATTAAAATCAGAGCTGAAATCAATGAAATTGAAACAAAAAATTCAAAATATTGACAAAACAAAAAGTTTGTTCTTTGAAAAAGTAGACAAAATCGATAAACCCTTAGCCACACTAATGAAGAGAGAGAGAAAATTCAAATTACTAAAATTTCTGAAGAAAAAGGAGATACCACAACAGACACCACTGAAATACATAACATAATGAGAAGCTACTTGGCAAATTTACACTCCAACAAAGCAGAAAATCTCAAAGACATTAATAGGTTTATAGAGACATATGATCCACCCAAACTGAATCCAGAGGACATACACAATTTAAATAGATCAATTTCAAGTAATGGAATAGAAGTCATCAAAAGTCTACAAACAAAGAAAAGTCCAGGATCAGATGAATTCTCAGCTGAGTTCTATAAAACATTTAGGGAATAATTCATTTCAATGTTCCTCAAAGTGTTCCATGAAACAGATGAGGAGGGAAACCTTCTAAATTCATTCTATGAAGCTAATATCACCCTGATACCAAAACCAGACAAAGGCATGTCAAGGAAAGAAAACTTCAGATCAGTATCCCTAATAAACATAGACACAAAAATTCTTAACAAAATTTGAGAAAATTGCATACAAATACATATAAAAAAGATACAGTACCATGATCAAGTGGGTTTCATCCCAAGGATGCAAGCTTGGTTGAACATCCAGAAATCAACAAATGTAATTCACCACATCAACAGGTTTAAAGTTAAGAATCACATGATTATTTCAACAGATGCAAAAAAAGCATTCGATAAAATACAACACCCCTTTATGCTCAAAATACTAGAGAAATAGGGGAGTGGAAACATACCTCAACATTTTAAAGGCTATCTATGTTAAAGCCATGGGCAACATCATTCTAAATGGGAAAATATGGAAAGCATTCCCCTTAAAAACTGGAACAAGGCAGGGATGCGCTCTTTCACCACATATATTCAACAATGTTCTTGAAACTCTAGCCAGAGCAATTAGACAGACCAAAGAAATTAGAGATATGAATAGGAAAAGAAGAACTCAAATTATCACTGTTTGCTGATGACATGATTCCATATTTAGAAGAGTCAAAAAAATTTACCAGAAAACTTCTAGAACTCATAAATGAATTCAGTAATGTAGCATGATATAAAATCAACACTCATAAATTTTTATTGCATTTTTATTCATAAGTGATGAATCTTCTGAAAGAGAAACTAGGAAACTCCCCTATTTATAATAGTGTCAAAAAAAAATACTTGGGAATCAGTCTAACAAAAGAGGTGAATGACCTCTACAATGAGAACTACAGAACACTAAAGAAAGAAATTAAATAAATCTTAGAAGAGGGAAAGATCTCCATTATTTTTGGATAGGCAGAATAAATATTGTCAAAATGGCCAAACTATCAAAAGCACTATACAAATTCAATGCAATTCCAATTAAACTCCCAAAAATGTTCTTCATATAAATAAAGAAAGCAATCAAAAAATTTATTTGGAAGAATAAGAGACCCAGAATGGCCAAAGCTATCCTTAGCAAAAAGAGCAAAGAAGGTGGTATCACAATACCCCCTTCAACTATACTGTAGAGCAATAGTTGCAAAAATGGCATGGTATTGGCACCAAAATAGACAGGTAGACCAATGGTACAGAATAGAGAACACAGAGAGAAACCCACATAAATGCAGTTATCTCATTCTGGACAAAGGTGCCAAAAACATAAAAGGAGAAAAGACAGTGTGTTCAACAAATGGTGCTGGGAAAATTGGAAATCAATATGCAGCAAAATGAACACCTATCTCTCACCCTGCACAAAGCTCAACTCAAAATGAATCAAGGGCCTAGGAATTAGAACAGAGATCTTGCACCTTATAGAAAAAAAAAGTAGGTCCAAATCTTTATCATGTCTGCTTAGGACCAGAATTCCTTAACATGAGTCTCAAAACAAAAAATAAAAGCAGGAATCAAAAATTGGGATAGATTCAAACTAAAAAGATTTTTTTCAGCAAAGAAAATAATCAACAATGTCAAGAGAGAGCCTACAGAGTGGGAGAAAATCTTTGCCACACACACTTACAGCACTAATCTCCAGAATCTATAAAGAACTCAAAAAAATTTACACCAAGAATAGAAATAACCCTATCAATAAATGGGCTAAGGAAATGAGCAGACACTTCACAGATCTGCAAGCAATCTAAAGATATAGAAAAAAATATTTAACATCTCTAGTAATATGAGAAATGGAAATAAAAACTACCATAAGATTTCCATAGTAAAAACTACCAAAAGATTTCATCTCACTCAAATTAGAATGTCTTCTATCAGGAATACAAGCAACAGCAGACGGACATCTTGTGCGTGTGAGCCCCGTAGTGACAGGGAGGTGCCAGCTGCCGCGTGGGGAGGAGGCCGAGGCCGCAGGTTGAGGGAGACCCAGGCCCCTCTGTATGCGTGGATGTGGACAGCTAGGGGAAGGGAAGGGAGGCCCGCCCCTGGCCGGCTGGGCGCCTGTGTCTGGAACAGCCAGTGTGAGACAAAGAGACAATTCTTCCCCGCCGCCCGGATAATCAAGATTTTTGGCCGGACCTTTGAGAGCACACTGAGATAATAAGGAGCCAGACAAAAATCACAGATTATGGCACTGAAATGGATTAATAAGAACTTAGTGATTTGGCCTGTGACTCTCCAGTACAATGTTTTACATGTCCAGTTGGGGATGATAAGTGACTGCCCATATCAAGGTGTGTATTCTTTTTGAATTCATTTTCCTACAGATTACCCCTTCAAACCACCTAAGGTTGCATTTACAAGAATTTATCATCCAAATATTAACAGCAACGGCAGCATTTATCTCGATATTCTAAGATCACAATGGTCTCCTGCTTTAACTATTTCTAAAGTTCTCTTATCCATTTGTTCACTGCTATGTGATCCAAACCCAGATGATCCTTTAGTGCCAGACATTGCACGGATCTATAAAACAGACAGAGATAAGTACAATAGAATATCTCGGGAATGGACTCAGAAGTATGCCATGTGATGGTACCTTAAAGTCAGAATAACCTGCATTGTAGCTGGAATAAACTTTAAATTAGTGTTTCTTTTTTGATCTTATATGGCTGCTCCCCTATCAGACCTCATCATTTTTAATTTTATTTTTGTGTACCTTCCTCCATTCGTTCACATGCTCATCTGAGAAGACTTAAGTTCTTCCAGCTTTGGACAATAACTGCTTTTAGAAACTACAAAGTAGTTAAAAGAGAACAATTACCCAAGATTCAGAATTTTTTTTCACCAGAAGCAACTGGATCAAAATAATGACACATGCAATGCATTATCATGGAGACTGCAAAACAATGTAAGCATCCAGACCATTAGTAATGAAATCAAGAATAATGTTTGATTGTATTGAAGAGATTATATGTTTGATATTGATATTCCTCTAGCATATGTTAGGAGGAATTGACTTTCTCATTATAGGCTATAATGTTGAATTTATTAACTCTAAATGTGATTTTTATTTACTGAGTGAGATTTACTGTCTCCCTTTCTGATAATACACACTACCTATGAGATTGGCCCTAAAAGGCTGAATCTATTTTCCTGTAGAGGTTGAGAGGAAGAATCCAGAATAATTATATACCTCTTTTAACCTTAACTGGGTTTCACCCTCCAACTGAGTAAATTTGTGGACCTTTTAAAAATATGCATATGTAGATAATTTTTAAAAATTTTACTCTTTGGGTATCAGAGATTTTATGGGGGCTTGTTTTTTTTTTCATTTTTCTTTCTTTTATCTTTTAATAATTTGACCACCTGAAGCCAGTTTTTAGTTTCTATTTTGTCTGATAATTTTGGGAGTGGATCATCTACGTGGCTACAGGATATGTATATGTTGGGCATATAAGTTTGCTAGAATTTTCATAATAAAACAGACAGGGGGTATGAATCACAGATATGTATTTGTTACATTAATGGAAGCTAGAAGTTCAATATCACAGTGTGAACAACTTTAGTGTTCCCTGAGGCCTCTCCATGGCTTCCAGAGACCTGCCATCTTGATATATCCTCACATGGTCTCCCTTCTTTCTCTGTGCATCCCTGGCATATCTCCTTCTATTAAGACACCAGTACATTTGGATCATGCCCCTAACCTTATGATCTTATGTGACTTCAATTAATACCTTGAAGACAGTCTTCAGGTTTCTACACATTGCTGATCAGAATTTCAAGAGATACATTTTGTGGAGACACCCCTAAGTCCATAAGGGGAGCAAATGTTGTGGGGAGTGCTATGTAGGCAGTTCTTGAAATGAGAGTAACAGTTTATCAAATAATTATTTTTGATATTTTCTCAATCTAATGTGTGGCAAATCAAAAGATGAAGTCAGCCTGTATATAAATGCCACTAAATTTCAAATTTCATACTGAATTATAGTAAATATTCTTGATTAAATATTTTCTCATGTGCTGTAAATCTTTGGAATCATTTCCAGAGAATTACTTTTGCAATTTTTTTTTTGTTCGCTCATTTATTTCTGTTTGCTGGGGATTGAACCCATGACCTCAAGCATGCTATGTAGCACTCTGCCACTGAACTTCCCTACAGGGAATTTAAATAGTTGCTTTTGTTTCAAAGTATTTCTATCGATTTTACTAATGTGTTTGTTTTTGAAACTACTTAGGATGTAAAACCAGCAGTTCCTCTAGGAAATGTACAATTTTAATGCTTGCATTCTCACTGACTTTAAAATTGTGATTTGCTATTAGTAGTAATGACACATTACAAAGAATTAAATTCTATTGTAAGCAGCCTGCAAATGAGTAACAATATTATTTGTGTGCATTAGAGGCAACTGCCTGAAAAATTATGTTGACATGCACCCACCCTGTGACTCAGACATTCTATCCCAATTTGTACACTAAGACTAATGATCCAACCATGGCATATAATCCCAGTGATGTGCACAAATTATTTAAGTAGTTGACATCCAGCATCTTTTTTAAAGGACTGTGAGTTTCAATATTGATGTCTTCTTTAAGTATCTTAAAGGTAAATACAGTCATTGTACATTTTCAATGCTTTGGTAAGCATATCTGATAGCTAAAGGTGAATTTAAACAATAATATAATGATCAGCAGTAATAAGGAAAGCTATTAGAAATCACTGCTGTCAAATGCTGTATCCTCACTCAAGCATCTACACTCATAAAATATTTCCTTCATTTTGTCAATCCAGGAATTTTTAAAAATGTTTAATTACATGTGATCATCAGGTGGGTAAAGACTAGTTGTGATATAACACAGCTTGGCATTTAGGCAGCAGTGCTGACAATTTAAACTTAGAAAGTATACAAAATCATCCTCCCTTTTTTCCTAGACCTCCCTTGTACAGAGCTGTAGGAAATGTAGTCTCACCATTGTGATGGCACAAGCACAAAGTCATGGTAAAAGCACTTCTGATTTCCTTCTGCACACACGTGGCTCTACCCAGTCCCACATGTTCCCCCTAGAGACTCTGGACCCTGCAAGTTCTGTGCTTCTTCTCTGCAGGCCCAGAGTTTGCATTCTTTGTCTTTGAAAGTACATGCTAGGGTGAAAAGAAGCCTTGCAGAATTTGGGGAAGTTTGGGAGGAACAGCTGTTGGGACAGAAATATGGATAGATATCAGGCATGTGAAACTTGACTGGCAGGTGTCAGACATAAAATTATGCTGAATCCAGCAGGGCAGCATTGGTGCTGAGATCCATCTGTCTCAGATGGGAGAAAGGATTTCTTGGGTTGTACTTTTAATGTTTGTTTTCTCACAATGTGGTGTACTGCCAGAAACTGGGTATGTGCTTCTAGGTTCAAAAAAAAGTAGCTGGTTCCAGAAGCTCCATGAATGATGTGGTTCAGTTCAACAAGACCCTGGGGCAGTGGTAGGTCTGCAAACAATATATATATGAGAGGTATGTGGTGAGTTCACATTTTAGCTCTGCTATTAAAAAAAAAAATTCTTTCAATAGTCTATCAGTTAGTTTATAAATCATAACACTGGCCTAAAGACAGTCTTATTGTATGACTTTTGTATTATGGGGATCTTTTGGTTTGTCTTAAGCAAGCAGTTTCTGCTCACATTCTCTACTTTTATAGCATGGATAACATTCTTGGTTTGAGTTCACAGTTTATAAAACACCTAGTTTTTAGGGACAGTAAGTTCCAGGAAGGAGATTAGTGCCTATATTTATGATCTTATTTTCTTAAGAAAAATGTGCTAAAATGTTTGAAGGAGAGCACCCTGTAATTATGAACTCCACCTTGAGGAACACCTCTCTGGCCTGGCCCATTTTACTGGCACCCAAGAGCACAGAAAACAGACTTCAAGAAAAGAAATCCTACCTTTGCATGGCCCAAGCCATTGCTTGTCCTCCTTTCTGGGGTGAAAAATATTTGAGTGATAGTACCTTATTCAAAAGCTATCAAATATTAATGACTGGGTGATGTTGGAAGGCTTGAGCCAGATTTCAAAAGAGGTAAAATAGACTGAGAAGGTAGGCAATAGCCAAGAAATTGTAAACTATTTGAAGGACTTGAAAGTGTGGTCTGGGGTTAAGGACTACTCTGTCACACCTGACAGACTCTGTATACAGAGGTGTTCATTCCCACTTTTTTTCATAGCCCTTTGAAGTTATTTTCAAGGTATTTTATATCCTAAACTGGCTCTATCTCCAAATGTGGCATCTAAATTTGTACAGATGCTCCAGTTACCCCAACAGTTCTTTCTGGAAGTTCAGGAAAGGTTTGACAAGATACTTATACTTTATAAGAAAGATGAAAAGATAGTCTTAAAGAAATGTGACAATCTCTGTTTTGCATGATTTGTGGATGTCAGGCATTGTAATTTTGGAGCTAGGTTTTTTCATCTTGCCACACTTATGTCAAACAAAGTGCTTATTTACTTAGTTTGTCCTCTCAACACTGTTTTTTTGACACTGAAGCTCAGTCATCTCTGGAATGTGCTCACAGGTCTTTGTGACATGTTCCAGTCTGTGCTACACATGGGGTTTGGCACAGAGAATAGTATATCCCTACCAATGTCTCAGCCTTGAAGATTCAAGGGGTATTGGAAGTCTTATTGGTTCCCATTTAGGATGTTAAATTAGTGCTACATGATGGGAAGACTGATGTACTTATTGTTTTACAGTACCACGTAGGAGAAACAGTCCTCAGTCAAATATACCATCCATTCCCAAGATGCAGTGAGGTTTGAGGGGTCCAAATAATCCATCTAAGCTCATTTTAAACATACCAACTCTCCTACAAAAGCTTAACTCCATCAAACCATATATTGCTATCTCTTTATAGTATTCATGTGCTCTGGGCTCTTTTATTTTATGGATCTTTTCATCTACACTCTCATCAATATCTCTTTTATAGAATCACTAATCCTATAAACAAGGGAAGAGCTCTTAGGACCTAATCACCCCTTTAAAAGTATTTCTTAATATCAGAACATTGGAAATATTTAAACTTGTGTGAGTACTTGTTGAAATTATAGCACTCGCTCTCTTTTTTACTGAGGTTTTTTTAAGTCATGATGTCCAATAGGGAAATTACTCCAATTTTATTCATCTCCTTTGATCTTTTGTCTTTTCTGGGTAAGTCATTTTCTACTTCATAAAACTTTAGAGTCCAATATAATTTGCTGATATACACAATAACTTGCTAAGATTTTGATTGCCATGAGCTAGCCCCAGGGATCCCTGAAGGATGGGTGGAGTTGGTGCAGAGGAACAACACAAACCCTTGGAGCAACTCTAAGCAAGTGCTGTTCAGATTTAATTTAGCTCTTCTTTTATAGTATTAAGTAAAGCAGGATTAAATAAGATACAAGTTAAAGAAAAAATTACCAGAAGATTTATCATTAACCACACTTTCCAGCATGTATCTAACATATAGCAGATACATTAAGGTCAACTTTCTATATTTACTTAATGTTACTCACATAAGCATATTACAGTGAAAGATATTTTCCTCTTTTCATTTTACTGGTCTTTGTTTACCATTTGGTATCAGACCTTTTGTGAGCATAAGGACTCTATTTTGTTTTAAGCTAATTTTACAGAACTGCTTATCAAAACTTGTACTTAATCATTAGCTCATATTATTATGTTTTTGATTAACATTAAATGTCTACTCTTCATAGACCAGTGGTTCTCAAAGTGTGGCCCAAGGACTGACCCCTTCAGATTGACTTGGAACACTTTCAAATGCTGATTTTCTGACTCTTGCCAAACTCGTTAAGGTGGCATCCCAGAGTGTAGAGGGATCTGCATTTTAACAAGTTTCCCAGGTCCTCCTCCTTCTCAGTGGAAAATCATCCTGTCCTTGACCAGCACCTTTGCCTCTGCTCTTGCTCTGAAACAAGGAAGAGGAAAGTCAGTGGCAAATAAAGATATGACTTCCTACAGAGCACTCTTCAGGTCTGGAGTCCTGGAATTATTGAACACATCTTCCAAAGAATTAATAATAACAGCTGTGCCAGTTAGGATGCCAGCTAGGCTATAACAGTTGCTTAAATAAATAGATCATCTCTCACTTAGCAATCTGGGTGTAAGCGGGCAGTGCTGGTGTGATGTTGAGGATCCTCTATCTTATTCTACATTCTCAATGCATAGCCTCTATTTTACATCCTAGCCTTGCTGCCTCAAATCCATCCACCATGTTAGTGAAGAGCATGCCCTCCCCTTTAGGGACATGACCCTGAAGTTGTAAACATCACTTCCTCTCATAACCATCTCCTCAACCTCTAGCTGCAAGGGATGCTAAGCAACGTGAATCAATCTCTCTCTCTCTCTCTCTCTCTCTCTCTCTCTCTCTCTCTCTCTCTCTCTCTCTCTCTCTCCCCCCATATCTGTGTTCCAACTAAATTTGAAATTTCTATTACTACCAGAAAGAGAAAAATTATTATTGGATAACAACTAACTCTCATTGCCCTAATGTCTTCAATAAAGTAATCAGATTCATAAAAAAAAGTCTGCTCTATGACCTAAATAAGCTCAGTTAAAACTAAATTAGGTTATTCACTGCCAAACAATCAGTGTGTTTTATTTTATCCTAATATTCTTTATGTTATTGAATATTAATATTTTATGTTAATATTCTTTATGTTATTACCTACTTAATAGATATGTGAGACCTAAGCCAGCATAAACTACTCATAACCAGTTAACATAAAATGAGGGCATTGGATCTTAAGGTAATTTTTTTTAGCTGTTTGCATATGCTGTTTCTTTGTTCTTTAGTCCTACATTTCCAGGTTGGCCCTTGATGTCCAAGTCTTTGAAGGAAGGACAAATATTGGGCATTTGTCCATTTACCATTAATAATTATTCATCCACCATTTTCTTTGTACACTTCTATATAGGCAAGAGGTGGAACTGTGGGAGGTGCATCCTTATACTTATTTGCTTGTTTCCCTCTAGATGGATACCACAAATGTCCCCCAATCCTCTAAGTGAAGTAGGTTGGTACTTGCACTGTGGGGACAAGTCTCCTGTTTTGTTTGTGAGGCAATTTACTGGTAAGGCATTAACTTTAGCAGGCAGGCGTGGTCAGCATAGGAGCAAGCAATTCCTGTAACTGTGGTTTTCTGAATAACTCCTCAAACTCTCTGCTTTTAGACTTATTGTATATAATATAGTATGTTTTTTTAAAGCATTCCTCATCCTTTCTCAAGTTCTGTAGACTCATTGAGGTTAAATTCTTATCAGAACAATCCACGGAATATGATTTGCTGCTGCATAGTTAAAAGTATGATAATTACAAGAGAACACCCAATTCTTAGGAGAAATGATAGTGGCAATTTCCTGGAATGGTGGCCTTGCCACGCCCTTCCCCATGCTCAGAACTTGTCAAGCAGAATGACGGAAATAGTCCCCACCATTTGATGCAGATTGCATTGAAAGGAACATAGACATTACATTCTTTCATTTTCAGTTCAACCTATTTTAAATTTTTTCTTGCAATATCTTACTCATTTTATCTCTTATTCATTTAGAAGTATGATATTCAAACTCTAAGAATTTGTTGATATTTTAGTGACCTTTTGGTTATTCATGTCTAGTTTATTTTTTTTTTCCTGTGGTCTTAGTGCAGTCATTGTGCAGTTTCTATTCTTATAAATTTGTTAGGGTGTGTTCTATGACTGAGAATTGTTCTGTATTGGTAATTGTTCTATGTGAGTTTGAGAAGATTGTGCAAACTCTCATTAATAGAAGTACAGTTCTGGGCTGGGGTTGTAGGTCAGTGGTAGAGCACTTGCCTAGCATGCATGAGGCACTGGGTTCGATTCTCAGCACCACATACAAATAAATTTCAAAAATCAAATAAAGGTCCACCAACAACTGAAAAAAAAATTTCAAAAATTAAAAAAAAAAAGTACAGTTCTGTGCCTCCAAAATAGTGACCTTTATGTTGGGTATAGTTCAGGACTGAAGTTGCTCTGGATGAGTAAATTAGAGTGGTAAGTAGACAAGAAAATTACAGAGAGAAAAGTGAACTTTATGAATATTGCACACTTAGGCTACACTGTATGCATGTGGGGGCTGTACTAGGGGTTGAAACAAGGGGCCTTCAACATCCTATGATTTTTTATTTTTATTTTGAGGTGGGATTTCACTAAATTGCTCAGGCTGGCTTCAAAATTACAATCCTCCTGCCTCAATTTCTTGAGTTACTGGGATGATAGGTGTGTACCTCCATGTCTATCTAGTTCATGCCAAGTTCATTTTTTAAAAAAGTTCCAATAGTAACTTAAGTTTAATATAACTATATTTGTAAATCTTTAAATTATTTTAACCTATTGACTCTTGTAATTATACTTACCTTAAAACACAAATACCAATATGTATCTGTACAAAATGTTTGCTCATTTTTCTCATTCTATAATAATTTTTCTCTATATATTTTTTAACTTTTTAATTTTTTAAGTTTATTTGATTAAATATCAAGACACAAGCACACATATTAATCTAGGCTGATAAAGTATCAGAATCATCAATATCACTATTTTCCACTTCAACATCTTATCTCACTGAAAGTCTTAGGGGTCCGTAATGTCTGGGACTATTTCCTATGGTAACAGTGACAAAAGAAATACAACACAAAGGAACTCACTGAAGCTGTTTTACAGGTAAATTTATTTTTTAAGGAGGAGTAGACTCTGTAACAGTAAAACTATAGTAGACATTAACCAGTAACATCATTTACCATCACTATCAAGTACTCTGCAGCATACATGACTTTATATGATTTATTTCTATGACTGGTAGCACTCCACATCATTTACACCAGATCACCACACACACATGAGTAGTGCACTGTGCTAATGTCATGACAGTTGACGTGTCACCAGGCAACAGGGATTTCCAAACTGTACTATAATCCCATGGAACTACTTTACATGTCTCCAATGTTGACCAAAATATCTTTATACTTCATGTGGCTTTGGTTTTTATATTCAAGTGCACACAATTGGTTGATCATTTTGGTGAGTTAAACTAGGTTATTGTTGATTTTATGATGCTGGATCTGTCCATTTCTGTTATGGTTTGGATGTGGGGTGTCCTGCAAATCTCACCTATGAAACAATGCAAGAAGATTTAGAGGGAAAATGATTGTGTTAGAGCCCTAACCTAATGAGTGAATTAATACCTAATGGTTTAACTGAGTGGTAACTGAAGGCTGGTGTGCTGTGTCTGGAGGAAGTGATTCACTGGGGGCAGGACTCTAGGGTATATATTTTGTATCTGGAGAGTGAAGTCTCTCTCCCTCCCCCCTCTCCTTTCTAATCACCATGTGGGTTGCTTTCCTCTGCCACAATCTTCTGCTTCCCCTTGATCCCCAAGGAATGGAGCCTGCTGTCATTTAGTCACAGCAGAAAAAAATTTTGACTAACACAATTTCTAACAAATGGTCATTGAAGGCCCCCATCATTGTTTTTGCTTCACATAGTTTAAAATCTTTTTTCAGGTCTATGCATGTTAAGGGTTGTTACATCTTCTTGAAAAACTGATAATACTTTTATATTTTTGGTCCCTGATAATTTTACTTTGAAATCTGTCTATAATAAATACAGTTATTCCTTCTTTGATATCAGCATAGGCATGGCATTTTTTTTCTCTACACATCTACTTTAAATCCCTAAGCAAAATTTGTATTTACTACTAGAGATTGGACCCAGGGTTATTTTAACCACTGAACTACTTTTCCATCCTTTTTATTTTTTATTTTGAAACAAGTTTTCCCTACATTTTGAGACTGGCCTTGCAGTTATAATTTTTCCACCTCAGTCTCTCAAGTCACTGTGATTATAGGCATGCACTACACCTGGGCATATGTATTTTTATATTTAAAGTAAATTTTATGTGGACAGTCTATAGTTTGGTCTTGTTTCCCTGTCTGATCTTGCATGTTATCTACTTTATCCACTAGAATGCTTTTTATGTTAATCAGACTTTTAAAATAACCTATGATAATTTTAACATCCCTGCTACCTTTGGTTCTGATAAATATCTTGTCATATCAAAATGTTTTTTTTGATCAATTACACTGATTTTCAGTTTTTTTCCTAGGCCAAAATGACATAGAAGGTAACAGGAACTGTTAAATCTATGCATTCAGTAATGTGGTGGTAAGGTATGAGGAAAGGGCAGGCTGTTCTTATTCATTTGTGCTACTCTAATAAAATACAGTAACATAACCTGGGGGATTTATAAAAGTAGAAATTTATTACTCACAGTTCTTGTGTCTTGTAAGCCCCAAACTAAAAGCCAGCAGAGTTTGTGTGTGGTGGGGCCTCTTTCACAGATAGGCCCTGTTAGGTTCCCACTGGGTGGAGGGGCAAGAAACTCTCTTGGAATCATTTGCAATGGCATGATTCCCATTCACTTGGGCTGCATCCTGATGGCCTAAAGGACTACTGAAATCCCATATCTTAATTGCATTTCACTGGGCATTAGGTTTCCACATATTAACCTCTAAGGGACACATTCAGATCTTAGTAGAGTTGCCCTACAATTCTATAAATAATCAAGAGCCTGCATGTGAACATGTGAATTTTGTCAATGTACTGCAAATTTCACCAATGTGTCTCAAGTTTTTTCTTCCCTCTTAGGAGAAACAGGATGACTGGAGTGGCATGGAGCTGGTCACTCCCTTTCCCCAGGTCAGTCACACTCAAATATATATATACCAGTTCTGACTCTGATTAAGTAGTTTCTCCAGAAGTCAGGCCTTGCTCAGAAGAGTTCACTGCCATGTTCAAAAGAACTTGTCCTTCCTCCACTCCTGATATACAGATGAGAAGAGTTTTCTCCAGATTTATAGTGGTTACCTTGTTCAACTCTCAGAGTTATTACAACAGTGGTGGACTTGAGAGCTTGTCCCCCCACAGACTTTAATTTTGTCCTTCACATGAGTCTCTAGAAATTGACATCTGCATCACTTCCTATCCTCTGCCCTCTCATACCCAATCTTCATTTTAGTACTGGGGACTGAACCCAGGAGTCCCTAGCACTGAGATGACTCTCAGCACTTTTTTGTTTTATTTTGAGAAGGTGTCTTTGTAAGTGTCCCAGGATATCCTCAACCTTGCAATTCTCCTGACTCAGCCCTCTCAGTGGCTGTAATCACAGACCTGTACGTCCAGACTTGGCTGACTTTCCAATCCTGAGGACAGCACATTGGCATAGCATCTCCTCACTTTCAGACCCAAGAAACATAGCTCATTTCTCACTTTTTGAAGATTTTTATTTCTGTATTGTTGGAGTCATGATGTCCAGGCTTCTTACATAAAGAATAGAGAACCCAGAAAGATTTTAAAATTACTGTTCAATGTCTTCATGAATAATTAAAGTATTTTTCTGTATAAAATTATGAACATGTTCAGTTAGTAGACATCCAAATATTTACTTTTTCATAAAGTAAATTCAGAAAAATTTTTCTTTGTATTTGCAGTCTATTTTTCTACCTCTATGAGGAAATATCAGTCTTTACTCATTCTTTTTCTTCTTCAATATTTTAGTTACAATTCAAGTTTCCTCTTATTCATTCTTATCAATTAGAAATATTTGAAAATTTCTTTCTTTCTAAATCTTTTCTCTTTAGCTTAAATATCTCTCCTGAATTCTGGCATCATAAATACAATGGGTAGCTGGACATTCCCACTACTGGATCTCAGATAATACAAATGTGATGTGTCCAATTCTGTGTTCATTGCTGGCTTCCATTTACCAAGGTTCCCTTTACCTCACCAGTGTCTCATTAGTAGTAATCATATAAGTAACCTAAAAATTAAACTCCTTTATTTTGCCCCTACCCAGAAAATTTATACCAAGCTCTTCCACCTGTTTCTCCTTCCTTCATTTCTTCTGTCCTCTCTTCCTTCCTACCTGCTTTTTCTATTATTTGCAGTCTATTCTGTACTTACACTGCTCTGTGCATAATCACAGTTATCACCTGTCACTCTGCTGTCTAACTGATGACCCTCCCTTAAGAACTCACCCATTTATTTTCTAGGAGATGACTGTCAAACTGCATATCTGGTAGTGTAACTTGCTTGTTCTTACAATACCTAGTGGTTTCGGATGTGACAATGTTCAAGTGAAGGCAGACAGAGGTGATACTTAGATTTTTGGAAAGAAAATTTGGGAATGGTTATGAACATAATTTGATCTCCATATAATTGAATTTATAGGACAATAAAAATGTTGGTTTTTAATATTACAATCATAATTTCTCCATACCATTGCCTTTTGTGCTGCATTTCTCTCTTCTTAACTCAGGGTCATTCACTGTTGTGGTAGGTGCTGCAGGTCCACTGATATGCCACACTCTGTGCTTGTGGTTGGATTTCTGCTACTGCTTTAGTCATGGGAGCATATGTTCCCATATATAAACTGATTAGCTTTACTTTTCACAGTCAAGGACATCCACACAGTACAAAAAAAACTACATTTTCTTCTCCTTTTTTGTCCCAGTCTATGCTGAAATTATGTGTCAATCAGATGATCAACACTTTATTCCTGATGTGTGCATAAATTTATGCCTTGATACAATATCATAATTCCATCAGAGAGTTTGTAACCATGGTATTATTTATACAAACCAGGATAGAACTAGATCTATGAACTAGAACTTTATGATGCTATTTTATTAATGAATATATTATTATAACCACAGAATATTTCTGTGATATATTTCTTTCTCCCACCACATAAAAGTACAATGACTCTACATCTTTTGTCAGACAGCTGAACCTGAAAATGAGACAAATCCCTCAGTTCTATTCTTGTGACCAGGGATGAAGACTTGGAGAAGTATGCTGTTACAGAAGATTGTTTTATTCAAAGATGTGGCTTTGCAGGGGGTATCGCAATACCAGATCTTCAACTCTACTACAAAGCAATAGTAACAAAAACAGCATGGTATTGGTACCAAAATAGAAAGGTGGATCAATGGTACAGAATAGAAGACACGGACACAAACCCAAATAAATATAATTTTCTCATACTAGACAAAGGGGCCAAAAATATGCAATGCAGAAAAGATAGCCTCTTCAACAAATGGTGCTGGGAGAATCAGAAATCCATATGCAACAGAATGAAACTAAACCCATATCTCCCAATATTATCCTGTATCTTAATTTCCTCCTTTCTCAGGGACTGCTTTTCTGGACAATCTATTTACACTTTATCTATAATTTCTTAAACAGGTTTATCACTTTTATCTATAATTTCTTAAACAGGTTTTTAGTGTGGATAATTTTATAACTTTTACTTATAATATTGGTGATCAAAATAGTATCCACCTTTACTGCAATTGATGAAAACACTTTGGAAAGTAATATGGAGATACCTCAGAACTTGGAATGGACCCACCATTTGACCCAGTTATCCTGCTCCTGCATTTATACTAAAAGGTCTTAAAATCAGCATTGTACAGTGATGCAACCACATCAATGTTTACAGCAGTTCAACTCACAATAGCTAAACTATGGAACCCACATAGGAGTCCTTCAACAGATGAATGGAGAGAGAAACTGTGGTATATATACACAATGGACTGTTACTCAGTCATATAAAATAATTAAATTATGGCATTTTAGAATAAATGTGTGTAACTGGATAATATCATGCTAAGTGAAATAAACCAATTCCAAAAAACCAAAGACCAAATGTTCTGTCTTATAAGTAGTTACTGATACATAATGGGGAGAGGGCATAGGAGAAAAGTGGAGGAATATTGGTTTGTGTAGAGTGAAGTAAAGGAGGGAAGGGGGTGGGCTGAAGGAAAGATGGTGGAATGAGACAGACATTATTATCCTATGAACATGTATGATTACATGAATGGCATGATTATATCATGTACAACCATAGAAGAAAAAAGTTGTACTCCATTTGTGTACAATGAATCAAAAAGTATTCTACTGTCATGAATAACTAAATAGAACAAACAATAAAAAAATTTAAAGTATCTACCTTTCAAATTGTTGACATTCTATTTAGAGAGAAACAAGAAAATGATAAGTAGTTGAATAAGAATTATAAAAAAACTTAACTGAAGAGAGACAATGAAACATAAAAATTATCAAAAATGATCAGAGAAGACAGTTTTGAAAAGATTATTAAGTGTTTACTTTGACATAGCATTTTAGACTCTTTTTAAAAGTTACTATCACACATAGGTAAGTATGAAATTGAGATTTGAGATTAGATGTTATTATTGAGATAAAAATTTGAAAATCTTTTTTAAATAATTAAAACTGATAATTTTAAAAACTGTTAATCAAGTCATGTAAATACAGGACAGCACTTAGGGATTTTATAAGAAGATGCAAAAAAATTCCAGGAGTGAGCCTTTCATGCCTTGACATCAGGAATCATAAAACTGATGAAGAATTTGAGCTTATTATTGTGGAAGGGATGGTTCTGGGTTTTGTAGGAGGTAGAGTCTGGGTTCCAAAGTCATGTGAACCAACAGTTTTTTGTTATTGAAAGACACAAAATTTTTTTGAAAGTTGCATTTACAATCAATAACTTCCCTTTCTCTTTGTAAAAAACATTCTAAAAAGCATCAAGGAATGAGAAATGGGCAGAATACTCCATTTTCTATAAAACTAGGATACAACTGACAGTCTAATGTGCAAAATAAAATGTTCAAAATTAGTAACTTACCAAGCAGAGTTGTATGTACCAGAAATTGGCAGGAAAATGTCTTGCCTGTTTTCCTGAGAAGAAATCAGAAACCCACTTCTCAAAGATGTTGAACAGTCTCAGTTGCAGAAAACAAATCCTTAATCTCATCAGAGCACGGAGCACACAGTGGTGGACTGAAGTTTGGTGTGCTTTTATGGCTCAGAGAAGTATCATAAACTTGGTTAATCATGAATTTTCAGGAGGCTAAATCTATTGTTGTAAAATTTATTTTATTTTTTAAAAACATTCCAAATGTCTAGAGTCATTGCACATGGAGAAGAAAATCTAAAATGAGCATAGTTGCAATTCCTGTCCCTAAGAAACATTTCTTTTTAGGGGACAAAGTGCCCTCACCTGAGACTTAGGTAACTGATTCAGGAGAACCTTATATCACCAAAACAAAACCATGAGATATCCCAGTATGAGAAACTTTTACGTATTATATGAATAAAGTAGATAAAAGTAGTGAAAAGCAAAGAGCTAGTAGTAAGAACTTAGTCAACAATGACAAAGAAGTTGGTGAATAGTGTAGCAGATATTTTTTCATGAATGAAAAAACAAAATTAAAGAAATAAAAACATGATTTAACATTGGAAAATAACTTACTGCAATTCATTTTATTAAATCAGTGGAAACAAAAACACACTTCTAAATGTTATTTAGAAATTTTTATATTATTTTCATTACTTGGTCCAGAGGAAACTTCTTGACTTATACATTTTTATTTCACAGTTAATGCTCTTCTATGGCTCACAGATGTATTTCCCTTCTCCTGTCAAACATCCAGATAGTTGAGAGGAGAAAAAAAAAAAAAAAAAAGACACAGTGGACATTTGTGGTAAGTTAGAATCATCAAAGGCAGAATGTCAACAGATGAGAGTTGAAGTAAAAATAAGTTTAATTTGAGCTGAAAGACTCGTGATGATGAATAATATGTACTATGAAGTAATAACCCTGAGAATTTTAATTTATGTCATTATGAATTTTCCATATTCTACCTGATGAGATCTATGCTGAAGATAAACCATATGATTCATAGTAAAACTGGGAAATACCTTGACATTCATGTACATCTCATCACCACAAGATGCAAATTGAGCAGCAAGTACTTGAATATATTGGGCAAGGAACAAGCTTCAACTTGGAGGCCATGTTTTTAATATTCACATGGGAATGATCCTCTGTAAATATAATAGATGCAGGGAAATCAGCATACAGGGAAGACAACTTACTATGAAAAGTTTAGCCTCACAAACATTAGCAAACACACATAGAAGAGAAACCTATTGGTGTACTGGATGTGAGAAAAACCTCATTAACCAATCAGAATTCATGATGCATAATAAACAGGGAGAACTACCATGGATGCTTCCAATGTGGTGAATTCTTCATCCACTTGTCAGGCCTTAGGACCTTCAGAGAATCCACACAGGGAGAAAAGCACTGTATGTAGTGGATGTGCAGAAACTGACCCAAGGATGGTGCTCACTGTGCATCAGAGATTTCACACATGAAGGAAACCCTGAAAACATGATAAAAGGTAGTGAAATTTCTCCAAAAGTCACCACATACACATACCAAAACTCAAACAGGAGAAAAGTCCTGTGAATGTGGCAAGTGTGGAAACATGTTTACACAGAAGTCTAAGTGCATCAGAATACTGCAAAGAGGAAGAACCCTTGGATACAATAATTGTGGAAATGCTTCTGTGTAAAGGCGTCCCTATTCACATCACAGAATTCACAAGGAGATAAAACCCTTTTGATGTGGTGCATGTTGAAAAGCCTTTAGCAGAAATCAGATGCCAGGAGACTCCAGAGAACTCACAAGAAAAAAACCCTTATGATTGAGATAAAATTTATTGAATTTTGTGGTATAAAATCATACCTCACAAAACATCAGAAAACTCATCGGGGGAAAAAATCTGCATGGTAGGGAATCTATGTGTTCTAAAATCCTCTATTTTTTCTTGGGACACACACAGCCCACATTTTCAGTCTCCTCTTAATATATGGGTCACCAAATAATGGAAGTCCCTGTAAGAATTCCCAAACATCAGTGATAAAGTTTACTTCCAGACCTGGCCCACAAAATTCTTCTATTTCATCTTCCTTAATTTCTCATAAACTCTGGAACTGAAATGCAGATGACTCCCATAACAGGCTTGGGGGATGTAGGTAAGTGAATATTAACTTTTAAGACAGAAGAAATTGATCAAAAGGAGCAGAAATTACCCTTCCTCTAACCTCCAAATTAATACTTATTTATGTGAGTCAAAATTAAATGTACTTTTAAGCCATTGAGTGATCTGTTTGCATTACAGTTCAGCTAGGTCACTACAGGTACTACAGGGAATGCACTGAGGGAAATTACCAGGACTTATATATCAGAGAACTCACACAGAAGATATCTGAGTTGTTGATTTTTAAACCCAAGAGAGATCATGAAAAAAATTAATAACTTAAATCATAGGGAAGAAAAATGCAGCAATTTGGAGATACTTATGATGCTTAGACATTTTGTTAAACACCAAGAGTAAAATAAGTCTCTATAAATATCTTTAATATATAAAGACTTTTACCAATATTTCCAGGATTTTATTTGTAATGAAGGAAAAACTTGTGAAATATGGATATCAAAAAGAATTTAATTTTTAACTGCACATCAAGTATTAGCACAAAAGGACCAAACATGATGTATCAGCAAAAGCCTTTAAATCAGGAATGAAGTCACACTTTTGATAGACCCATTTTCCTGTGGGACTCCAACGAAAGGGGAAGTTTATGATTATATAGGTTACACTGAGATTTGACTTTAATTAATGATTTTGTCCATTTGGGTACTCAGGAATTTGAGATCTGTTTGAGATGGGAGTCTAGGGTCAGCAGTTTCTGGGATTTAACTTTTTTGGTGGGGGTACCATGAATTGAACTCAGGGGCACTCGACCACTGAGTCACATCCCCAGTCTTATTTAATATTTTATTTAGAGACAGGGACTCACTGAGTTGCTTAGTGCTTTGCTTTTTGCTGATGCTGGCTTTGAACTCATGATCCTTCTGCCTCAGTCTCCCAAGCTGCTGGGATTACTGGCATACTATAAGGAGCAAAATTAAATGTGTGACATTCTGTGTGCTGTGTAACTTGCAAAAAAACAACTTGTTTACTCTGTGCTGTGTAACTTACAAAAAACAACTTGTGCTGTGTAACTTGCAAAAAACAACTTCCTTGTGTTGTAATGAGGTAATGATGTGATGTTGCCCCTAGATAGGATTAGACAGGATTGACATTTCCCCCAAGTTGGAGACAAGTGCAACTGACCCCGAGTAGGATAACTAACTTCCCTTGGACCAAGACCAGCTGGGCAGGATCTAATAAAAAGGATTTAAAAGGACTCATGATGAGCCTAGCTCCAGTCTCCATTTTACACCAATGATGCCAGTGTTTAACCAAGCCTGAAGGGGACCCACTGACTTGCTCATTCCTTGCTGGAACATCCATCATCCTGACCATGACTGAGATGTTCCTGTGGAAGTGACAGTGGAGCTACCTGCGTGCATCCTGCCTGAGATGTCTCCACCCGGTCTGCCTGCCGCAACCTCTCCGCTCTCATTGTCTTCCAACCTTCCTCGCTGATCAGGACTCCAGCCGGAGGGAACCCCCCCAGCGAGGTCTCCTGAGCTGTCTTCCTGACTGACCTCTGGGAGTTGCTGCCCTTGGACTCAAGACACGTCACACAGGAGTGGACCTTAGGAATGGGTCTCAGTAAGGAGTGAGTCTTGTTTATTCGGAGCTTATAATAAATTAGTGATTAAGTTATGTGTGGTATTGGTGTGATTAGAATAACTATAAATAGTTGTGAGATCAGCATCAAATAAAAGTCAATTGATTTTGGACCAAATTTACTCTCATTGACTCCTCCTTGCCGCTCATGACACAGACACCACCATGAGCAGCTGAGAATTATCTCTACTGAACCAGATGGAGGGTCTGGGGTCAGAGGTCAGTATGTTGAAAAATAATTGTTTGGGGAAAATTGAATGATTTTGTCTCTTTCCAGAGACTGTCATTCCAGACTTGATGGATGTCTCCTCCCAACGACCTGTCTTGTTACTGGGAAAGAATGTATTGTGAAAAGATTTTTGTATTGTCTTTTCTCTCATCCCCTCTCCTCAGGTCACACTACTTTGGGTTTGCAATTTTCCATATCTTAATATCAAGCAGTAAATATGAGTGGTCATATTTCCTGCCAGGAATATCTGACTATGGCAGAGACCATTTGGTTTCTTAAGTGGAGTTTTAGAGATACCATTGCCATCTAGTGGTGTTGTAAAACAGACTGCAGTTTACAGAACAGGTTGTGTCAATCAAGTCAGAATTATGCATGAATACTCTGTGTTAGCAGAAATTTTAATTGAGTCAATATAATTATTAGTTGGATATTTACACATTTTAATAAACATTGTAACTTTATTAGTCTGTTTCACAGTGACTCTATTCTCTTTTTTATATCAGTTAATATATTGTCTAAAATTTATTCTATATATATTTCTCATAGTTAATATAAACCAGTATGGATGTTTAATTGTAAACTTTGTGTCACTATAGCTAAAAATCTGTCATAGATTTTTGAAATGAGGAGAGACTTAATTTAAGTCTTTCATTTCAAGTTCAAAGTCAAGTGACCCCTTTATCTGGGCCCCTGTGAAGGGTGGCACAATATTATGTGAGAAATATTGAAGGGATTCCCCAATCTCAGGTCAAAGGTGCGTATGAGAGAGAGGAAGAGTTTGGGGTTTTCCAGTCTGCTTTTGAAGACCTGATCCCAAAGACCTAAAGACTTTTCACTAGACCTCACCACTTCAAGATCTATAGCAATTCCCTCTATCACCCTGGGGACCAAGTTTTGCATATGCAACTTTTCTTTTTTTTTTTTTTTTTTTTTTGTGGTGCTGGGGATTGAACCCAGGGCCTAGTGCTTGCCAGGCAGGCACTCTACCAGCTAAGCAATATTCCCATTCATCATATGAAACTTTTAGGAACACTTATCCAATTATTTTTTCTTTTTTTTTTGCGGTGCTGGGGATTGAACCCAGGTCCTTGTATTTGTGAAGCAAGCACTCTACCAACTGAGCTATATCCCCAGCCCACTTATCCAAATTTTAACCACAAAAATATTACTACACCCTACACCCTTAAGTAAAAAATAATTGTGATTTTTCTAAAATTTGAAGCAAACACAGAGTTAGCCCCTATATATGTTAGAAATATTATTACATAGACATATACAAATCAGCCACCTACATATTTCCAGCTTCTCTGAATTAGTTTAAGCATCTGTGAACAGTCTATGAACTAGAGTGCTCATTATATTACCCTCAATGAAAAGCAATCTCAAGGGGGATTTCCCCTCGGCCCTCCTCATAAGGAAAAGCAACACAGATATGAATGTGTGTACCAAAGGTCACAAATGTACATGTCCTCTTTACATTTGTATTTTGTTGACAGATTGCTTTGTGTATTTCACCACTAAAAGGACCAATACAATAAAACCCAGATCTATTTCCTCAGTTCCTAATCATTTTGAGCATCTGATTTTCCAAGTTACAAGGGGTATAGTAACAAAGCCTGCATCAAAGAGTTATTGTGAGGAATGAAAGAGGTAAAATGCTGTGGATATTACTCAAATAACAGCAAATAGTAGCAAAGAGTATATTCCACAGCAAGAATGGTGATTGTTATTATCATAATATATGACATTTCTCTGTAATAAAGATGATAAAATAATTTTCTTTGACTACATAGGAATCACATCTCACTTTTTGATCATGTCTTCATTTTCTTGTTACCCAGTTCTATGCAGATGTTATTCAGAGGTTTATCTGGTTTGAGGTTTTATGAATAGCTGAGAGTAATACTTCACATACCAATCTTTTCAGGTTGATAAAGTGGCCTAACTCTGTCTAGTTACATACTGACTTGCCAGTGGGAAATCAGAAGAAAAGGAGACACTGGGAAGGTTACAGGGAAAGAAGAAAGTTGCACAAGGAGGCAATTTCGAGTCTCCCACCAGCAAGACTTGGCTCACTGCATGAGAAAGGGGACTAGCCTGGATGATACCAGATGTCTCCAGGTTTCTCAAAGCATCACTGGACTGGGGACAAATGAAGAGCAGCCTCAAGAGGGCAGATTGTGGGATCCTGTTTCCATGGATCTGGTCACCAGGAAGTAGAATTAGATTCGCTCATTGTGGAGAAGCCATCACCACTTGGAAGTTTCAAATTCCTGCTGTACAAATCTCCATGTCTGTATCAGGTGACCCAAGAGTCCCATAGGCTCCTAGAAGTTTTTGGTGGTCTCCGTTGGACCCGTGCTGTGATGGGCTGACAGATCTGGCTCCATAAGAATGTTATGGGCCAGATTATAAGGGAAATGACTAAACAGACTCCATTTTGCTCTGAGACTCCATGTTATGTAGGAAATAAGTTTCTCCCATGGGAACACCCCACCTCTGTACCCATAATCAGTTACTTAGTGTGACATGTTTAACAGTACAAAATGACAATTCCTATGTAATAAAAAATTGATCTCTTTTGATCTCTATTGCTCATAACCAATGTACCATGTAAACAGTAATTATGTGGTTATTAGTAACCATTCTTTAGTTTGCACCTAGGTTACCCACTTCCCCCTCTGTTGATGATCTCATGATGTTAGTTTGTAATTTAAAATCATAGCAACAGACACTTATAATTGATGTAATTTTTGGTATAAGAACAACCCTGTGATTGGAGATGTTCTGCCATTAGCCATTTTGGGGGGCATTGTTTGAGACAGTCAGATGGCCTGCATAATAAGAACTCTCAAATTTGGACTTCTCAGTGGTTATTGTGCTGTTCTTAAGTTGTGCCCCATAGCAATGGCCTACTGATGCTTTCTCAACTCTGAAGGTACTTCTGAGAGCAGTCTGAGGACCTGAATTAGAGGTATTGTTGCAGAGCACTTTGCCAATCCTTCAAGTTCCAAGAAAGATTTTGTGACTTTTGCCAGGGAGGATATTGGAAAGGATACCAGTGAGGCTGGAAAGAGCCTGGGGTGAAAAGCAGGCTGCAGAGTCTAAAGACCCACTAGCTGTTACATGCTGTATGACAGTACCTCCCTAATCATCTGTTGACTTCTGCAGTGATAAAGTTACAGTTTCTGAACACCAGAACTCAGGTGAGCTCAGTTGGTGCCTCTGCCCCCATGTCTATCAGGAGGCTGGGACTGTGGCCTTTGCTGAGGGTCAGCTGGGAAGATCTGCCTCAGAGTTTATGTCCTTTAATGTCAGGATCCACTTTGAGGAAGTCTCAGTGCTTTTCTGTCCTTTATTTACACTTTTTCCTCCTAGGAAATTTCATGGGGAATCTTGTGCTATTTCAGCTTAATTTCCTACAAAGAGCATGATAGAAAGAGCAGTGAGAGAAGGAGGGGCTGGAGTAATGGAGACATACAGAATTTGGACTTTCCATTAGTTAAGCTTGGACATTCCATGACATTTGGCAATTTTTTACCTTAGAAATCAGACACTGAATCTGATTCATGTATAAGGGAGGGGCTAGAGACCTTGGCAACTGGGAGGCTGGGAGAGCTGGGAGTTCTTATGGAGTGACAACCTCAAAGAATGAGAGGAGGTACCTGGGCCAATTCTAAATCTCACAGAAAACATTGGAAGGTGTATGTCAGAGAGAGTAAATCTCTGAACCAGTCATTTCAGTATTCCCATGGTGGAGAGGTGGAAGTGCAGTCAAGAGAAGAGACTTTTCCTACATTTCCCTTGGGAATTGAGGTCTGCTTTGATGGTATTATTATTTTTTCCTATTTTCTTAGTGTCCTATTTCTAAATTTGTGCATTGGAAACATGTGTCTCTAGACTTAGGGTTTCCCAGATAATACAGGCACTTTTGGGTAAACATGTATGATCACATTCTCAGAAATAGATGCTAGAATGTCACCCAGGGAGCAGGCAGGAAGACTGGGGAGGCTATAAGAGCCACAATGACTTTCCAATGGTAACACCTGAAAAGAGGGAAGAACCAGTCTGAACCCATCCCTGCTTCCGAAAGATGGGGTTCTGGCTATAAGCAGGTCTGCTTGGGAATGGTGAGTCAGACTGTGTTGGTGTAACTATGTCAAGCTGTACACAGGTCATGGGGAGGGGAAAAATTCAACATCACAAGAGGGATTTGAGGTGATCTGAGTGAGGAAGAGGCCCAGGTAAGGGGACCCCAGGAAGTAATCTCATCCTTGGTGCTGAGCCAAACAGAACTTGGAGCCCTGGTAGCCAGATTTGCACATTCCAGATACAGGACAGGCAGCTCAATTG
This sequence comes from Sciurus carolinensis, assembly GCF_902686445.1. NCBI lineage: Eukaryota > Metazoa > Chordata > Mammalia > Rodentia > Sciuridae > Sciurus > Sciurus carolinensis. The sequence goes on along the minus strand of NW_025920273.1, from coordinate 228,746 downwards.
TCAGGAGATACCAGACAGATTGGATGTTCCCATGCAGTCTCTTAATTCACAAAAGTTAATGCCTCCAGACAGCATGGACACATTTTACCCAGATATCCCACTCCTCAGTATATATCCAAGGGACTTAACATTAGCATATTAAAGTGACACAGCCACATCAATGTTTATAGCAACACGATCAAAGCCTGGCATGTGTGAGGTCCTGGGTATGATACTCAGCATCACCAATAAATAAATAAAAAGAAAGATACACTAACAACCAAAAAATATAATTTAAAAAAGAGCTAAGCTATGGAATCAAACTAGGTACCCTACAACAGAGGAATGGATAAAGAAAAGGTGGTTTATAAACACAATGGAGTATTCCTCAGCCATAAAGAAACATGAAATTATGGTATTTGCCAGTAAATGAATGGAACTGGAGATTATCATGCTAAGTGAAATAGGCCAATCCCATAAAACCAAGGGTTTAATGTTCACTCTGATATGTAGATGCTAGCACAGTTAGGGGTGGGATGAAGAATAGAAGTTCATTGAATTAGACAAGTAGGAATTAAGAGAAGGAAGGGATGATGGGAACTGGAAATACAATAGAATAAATTGGATTTAAATTTCCTATGCTCTCATATGAATACATTACCAGTGTAACTCCACATTACATACAACCACAATACTGGGATCCTAATTAGAATAAGTTATACTGCCTGTATGTATAACATGTCAAAACACACCCTACTGTCATGTATGTCTTAAAAAAAAGAAAAAAAGCATGAAGTGGGGGCCTTTCCACATCTGAAGATGCTGGGTCAGCCCTTCCCCCAATGTCTTTGGTGATTTTTCTGGAGGAACTCAGAGGTGACACAGGTAGCCAATGGCAGATCAGTGAAGGTTATATCACCTCTCTGATTTCCCCATGGATTGCTCCAGATCAACTCCAGTGGAGTGGGGCAATGTGCTCACAGAGGTGTGAGGAGACCAAGGAATGCATTGCTTCCCAGCTCATAAGGATGCCCTCCAAGTGTTGCCTTATTCATCAGGCAGCCAGACAGACAGATTAGTACTGCCACCTGCTGTATGGATGGCAGTAGTGAGGAACCTTGGCTGCAAACCTGAGGCAGTGCATATGCAGATGGGCATGGTGCCTACAGACATGGTGTCAGTTTAGGATGAGGATTTGACCCCAGAATCCCCTAGAACCCTAGGGTGAATTTTGGGAAAGTCTGACACCAGAAAGGGATTGCTTTGAAAGGAAAGGTGAGCAGTGACCTTCTGTTGGCCCGAAGGGGACTCTAGACACTAAATGTGTGACTCTCCTGCCCTTTGGATCTGGAAGTGTCAGCCAAAGGCACACTGAACATGACAGCAGTGTCACTGATGCTAACAGACAGTCTGACCCTGAGTTTGTGAAAGAACAGGAAAGTGAGAGCTGCTACTGGTTCTGGTCTGCATTTTAAAGCCTAGCAGTCACCTGGAAGCATCAGCTTTTCACAGTTGGACCTCTGCATGAGTGGGTAGTCTGGGTGTCCATAGACACAGGTGTTCATCTTTTTCATTAGGAAGTTGTGACAGAATTTTATTGAGAGAGAGCTTGGGATCACTATGGTCCCCAGGATTTTGGTAGTGCTCCTTGGTCATGGTCAATATGTCTCCCTGTTCCCATATCACAGAGGACACCTTTGGCCACCCGTGTCTCAAATGGGCTACAGTAACCTGATTTCTGTTGGATGTTATGCCATGAAACAGGAGAGGTTCAGGTGAAACTTGTGTCTTCAGTGGTCTGGTCTGGTAGGTGGCAGAAGTCACCTGGAGGACCTGGTGCACTCCAGTCTTAAATACTTAGCCACCAGTCAGACAGACCTTGAGCAAGATGGCCCCATGGATGTTCCATGACAGAGACCAGAAAGAAGCTTCCCTTCCTAAACTCAAGTTACCTTACTTTATCTGAGGGGAGGTTAAGCTACCTCCAAGTCTGACATTTCCCATGGGTGTGTCATGTCTTCAGGATAACATCACAGTGAATATTAGGGTTAGTTGGCAAATTGAGTTCTGTGGGGAAGAACAAAGGGAGCATGAGTGGTGCTCATGAGGGGTCCACAGGCCATTGAGAGAAATCCAGAGGTGAAGAGATGAATGATTTTCAAGGTGAGTTGTGGGGAGTGGGGAGTGACTGGTGGCAAGGGACATCTGAGTTTGGAGATTAAATGTTCTCCAATTAGACAGTGGTGATGGACGCATCACACCATTTGTGCATCTAATGCCTCCAAACTGTACAACTTCAAATGACTCAATCCCTATCCTTTTGAACTTAGTAGTCAAAACAAGATACATAACAGGAAAAAAAAAACAGAAATAATTAAAATTGGAAAAGAATATCCAAAGGAGACAAAGAGCTGCTCCAGCACTGGAGTGGGTACTGGGTGTATCTCAGGAGCTGGCATTAAGTGTGAGAAACATGCTCACCTGGCCAAGCCCAGAGAATGGACTAACAGACAAAAGTTTTAGCAATTATTTTAATGACAGTCTTGCAAGATCTGTTGCCTCATGATCAGGGATACACAGATTGGGTAAAGCAAGCCTCTTACCCCCTAGGGTTCAAAGTTTCTCCCCCAGCTCCCGGTTGGCTGAGTACTAATGGGTGCATAATCTTTACAACATTGCCTCTATTTTTTAGTCTCCCATTGAGTTATCAAAAGAAATATACCAGACTGGGTCATGGCTTAGTGGTAGAGTCCTGTTCTGGCATGTGTGAGGCACTGGGTTCAATTCTCAGCACCACAGGTAAATAAATAAATAAAATAAAGTTCTATCGATTCCTAAAATTTTTTAAATGAAATATACCTTTAATTTTTCCCAACTCCCTTTGATATCTTATGATGGTAGTCCCCTTGGATTGAGTTCCTTTTCCAGTGTATCTCTGTTGGTCAAGGGTGTGGGGGATGCTTCTCACTTCTGTTTGTCAAGGAGCCCTGATTCTTAGTACTCCATTGTTAACTGCTTCGAACTCTTCATCTTACTCTCCCCTCCAGCTGCCTTTCTTACACCCCAAGTCATTTTATGTTTAAAGTTAAATGCTGTATTCTGAAAATGGACCACTGGACTTTCTATTGCTCATGTTAAGCAACCTGCTAGAGTTGAATCCAGCTATCCAGGTGGTTGGTCCCTGTGCTGGTCTTAGACTCTTCTATACAGTCGACTTAAAGCTAGTTCAGGCTTCAGGGCAGTTGACAAGCCTGTCTAAACACTCAGTTTCAGCTTTATAGGTAGAGCACTTTTTAGCAGGGCTGCTCAGTAGTCAAGCTTACTGCAGCTCCACAAGGTGTGAATGATCTGTGCTGTCATGGGCTCTCCTCAGCTGCTGTTGCAGAGCAGGCTGTAGTTCCTGATATTCAGCAAAAGATGGTTGTGGACTGGCTCTATCTCAATGACTACTGACAGTGATGACACATCTAATAGCAAAGACTTCTAACTCTGAGACTGCTTTACATTCTTTCACTTCTGCATATGGATCTAGGTCTTGCACTTTCTTCAGAGCTGAGGCTGGAGGTAGACCTCATAGCAGGACAGTATTGTGAATACAGTGAATGACCTTAACTAGTGCAAATTAAGATGATTTAAAATGTTTACAAGATTATATGCTGCTTTACACAAAAATGTAAGCATAAATTATAATAAACTAAAGAATATGAAAGAGAAAAGAAAATAAAAATGAAATAGCTGCCATTAAATGGAGAAACAGCCAAGAAGTTAGTGCTGAAGGTGGTGCAGGGTCTAGCTTTGGGGCTGATGCTATGGTGGATGGTAGGACCTCCAGGACTCTGGCTGTACAATTGGAAGTGAAGATGGTGTCTGGGAGGTGCTGGAACTGACTCTAATTCACACAGTAGTTCTGAAGCAGTTCTAGAATTAGTACCTCTTCTAGGGCTGATATACACTGTGGTCTGTATTACAGAAGCAGAGCCTTCTGGGAAAGAGAGGCAGCATGAAGAACCACACTTCCAACTCTGATTCTTACAATCAATCAGAAAGATTTTGAACATGTTCCTCAGAGTAATGGGAATGAGTTTACTGAAGGAATAGAAAATGGGAAAGGGGACATTCTCAAGGGACACAATAGGTCCTCTCAGAGACAGGCATGTTGTCTCTCTCCTGAAATCCAATTTTCATGGGGGTAGTGTCCCAGAGAAGGATCCCAAGAGTCCCACCCAGCTCCACCTCCTGACTTTTGACTGACAGCAAGATAACATCAGACCTTCAAATTCTCACTGCCATTGCAAATCTAGGTCACTTCGCCTATGCTGACCAATTCTAAACAGATTCTTAATTATACACTCTTACCAGTTTTATGATACTGATAAATTATTTTTATTTTCCAGAATCTGGTTAAAGGGTCACAAAAATCTCTCTTTCAAAGTTACTTGGAGGGCTGGGAATATGACTTTGTTGGTAGGTTGCTTGCCTCACATGCACAAGGCCCTGGGTTTGATTCCCAGCACCAGAGGGAAAAAAGATACAAAGTAACTTGGGTTCCTTTTATCAATGTGATTTCCTGCCTGCATTCCTCCTCTAGATAACAGGTAGTTTACTGAGGAATGTGACATATCTTGTCCATTTAAACTAGGCAGGGGTGCAAGTAAGTTTCTTCTTGGAAAAAGAAGCATATGGAGGTTAGCACAGTGGGCCTATTTAATATAATTTTTTTCTTCAGCTCATGTTTCCACCATCATCAACTGTGTGTTCCCTAACACTAGAACTGGAAAATGTAGAAGAACTGGTGATGGAGAAGGATCTAGTTCTGGTTGACTCTCTCATTCCAGAGATGGTACCAAGTCTTTTTCTAAAGAAGACTGTAGAGTTTGTTTCTCTTTGGGTAACACTGTAGGACAGGGTTTGAGTTCTCCCAAGCAATGGGGCTGTGTCTGCTGAGATGAATGATAGGGATCTGGCTGAGCTGACTGCAGGGTCCTGAACCCAAATGGCAGAAGCTGTGATGACTCATGCATTGACAGCACACTGGTCATGCAAATTCAAGAGGGGTTGAAAAAATACAGTTGGACTTCTGAGACAGACAGCAGGGATTCAGTAATCAGCATTAGAGACAGTCATAGATCTTTGCAGATTTGTACATAAGGGCCTTTCTCAAATTTCTTTTTTTTTTAATTGAGAACATTTTATTATTGCATATATTTTTTATTATTGTAAACAAATGGGATACATGTTGTTTCTCCATTTGAACATGGAGTCAAGTCATACCATTTGTGTAATTATAAATTTACATAAGGCAATGTTGTTTGATTCATTCTGTTTTTTTTTCCTCAAATTTCTTTTATTTCTTTCTCTCTCTCTCTCTCTTTTCTTCTTTCTTTTTCTCCCTCAACTTTATTGTGGCTAGTCATCTTTCATTCAAATAAACATTACATGAGAAAATTTTGTTTTTTCCAAGCATTTCCTCAGTCATGTGTCCAATGTTCCTGTTGACTGCATTTTCTGAACAGGGATTTAAGGAACAAAGGATAAATGCATTTGTAATAGTGATAGATGTGCATATTGAAGATGACTCCAGTGGAGGGCAACTTACATTCTGTCAGCAAAAAATAGATTCCTTCCAGGCACATGTAACTCAGAAATAGATCACTTGCTTAGAATGGGTGAGGTCCTGGGCTAAATCACAGTACTGCAAAAATCAATTTATCTATCCTAGCATTTTACCTTTTTATTTCAGCTTGTCCTGTACCAAGCAAATATTCATCATTCAAGAATTTGTTGAGTGACTATTACACACAGTGCTGTATTCTAAAATATGGATAGACTCCGGGAAACAGAGAAAATTCTCAAATCAAAGGAATATACATTTTCTGAATTAGACAAACAATTAAGGTATGTGGCATATCTGTACTGTGACAAAAATAATTCAGGGAAACCTATGGCATTGGTATTGAGGTTTTTTTTTTTCAGTCATAAAAGTCCTTATCAAAAATAAAACTTAAGTGAAAAATTTTCTTCTCTCCCTGGATTAATATCACTATTCTTTTCCTTATTCTCTGCCTTTCCATTCTTACTCTAGGAGTGTAGTTTTTCCCATTCTTTCTTTGTGACTAGAAATATTTTGTGTTTTGGTTTGTGGAGGAATATTTTTGATGGTGCTAGTGATACAACCCAAGGCTCTCTGTGTGCTGAACACGGACTTTACCCCTGAGGTACATATGCAAACTCTTACAAATAATTTTAAAGCTATTTTTATTGCCATTTTTCCAACATTTAGTAAATTTGTAATGAGATGACTTTATAAAATGCACATTATTGATATGTGCCATCACATATCTAAAGATTTAAGTAAATAAACAAAGGTAAAAAAATAATTGTTATGGATACTATTATAGAGCAAATTAGGTTTGGATACTTGTAAAATTCTTACTGAATGAAATGATGAGTATCTGTAGTAAAATGAAAACATTCTCACATCATTGTTATGTATAGGAACCATGAGAATTTAATGTTATTTTCTACCTATGGTAATGGTGTTGGACCAAAGTAGTATTTGTTTTGTGTAACATCTGGGGCACAGCTCAGTTTAATTTCTACTTAGTCTACATTGTTCTTTTCAACAAAGGGGAAAAAAACCAGAAGAGTATCATGTATTCCAATCTGGATTTAATTTTATTATAAAGTATATTAAAATTTAGCTGTGATAATAATTTTTCATGCAGAAAGTGCTGAGTGATACATCTCTGATATTTGGGCTAATGTGTGAATAACTCCTTCATTAACAAAAATTGTGGTTTTCTCTATATATTTGAATGTCCAATGTGTATTTTGCATTGTTAAGTCCAAGTTGTGCATTTGTCTGCATTTAAAACCAAGATATTAATGGGCATGCTGGCATGCACCTGTAATTCCAGTGACTCAGGAGGCTGACTGAGGCAGGAGGATCAGAAGCTCAAAGCCAGTCTCAGCAATGTAGCAAAATCCTGTCTCAAAATAAATAAATAACTAAATAAATAAATAAATAAGGGATGGGAATGTGTCTCATTGTTTGAGCATCCTTACGTTCAAACCCTGGTACCAAAAAATAAATTTAAAAAAATACAAAATATAAAACCAAGATCCTGCTTTCTTGCCAGTTAGTTCAGATGCACCCTCTGATGCAGGGTGTCAGCACTAATCATCTTAAAGGGCCTTCATACAGAACACTGCATTGATGACTTTTCAAACCATTCCAGGAGAGAGACTGATCACACGCTGTGGTGAGTCTGTTGTATGAAGTCTGTACTACCATTTGCAAGGGAAGGCATTTGGTTTTAGTCACTTGAACACAGCATCATGAACCATGCTGCCTTGTTCTCAGTGTGGGACCAATTTTAAAATCCTACAGAGCAGGTAGAAGAGGTCCTGGCTATATCTGGAATGCACAGAATGATGGCACATTGATAGACAGGCACTCTTTAGACGTACACAATTTGAGAGAGTAAAACAGTACTTTTTCCTCTGAATTGTTAAGGATAAATGACTAGGACAAATGCTTTTTGGAGTTCTGAAGAAAATTTTGTTTTTTCCATAACCTGTGCTCTGTGATCATTTTCTTCTTTGTCTATTTGTGGTAACTTTTCCTTTTTACTGGTTTTGAGAAGAGTAATTTCTGAGGTTCAGATGTGATGCAAACTGTTTAAATCTCAAGGGACTGTAAGTTGAAGTGTTCAAAACAAATGACAGGATTTGAATAATAAAGAAATGAATGCTCTGTAATACTGTCCAGACTTGGAAAAAGGAACAATTAAAGGTGAAGCATGAACCTCACTGTCCCTCCCTGCTTTCCTGCCTTGTTGACCAGGATTGCCTTGTGACACTCACCTTGCAGCCTACTTTGCTTGGGATGGTGGTTACTGAATCACTGTGAGGGCAGCTGAAGCAGCAGCAGCAGCAAGAACCCACTGTGATGCAATCTAGGACCAATCTAGGACCTATGACCATGAGGGCTACAAGGAGAGGCAGAGTGCACATGCTGCTGGAGTGTGAAGGAGGATGAGGTGCTGTTGGTGGGCAGCAGTTGGTATCTGGACTAGTGGATTGTCCAGAAGGAGGAATGGAGCTGACAAGGAGCCTTGTATTGCCACTGTGAGAGAAGTTAAAAAGAAGACATCTGTCAAAGAAAAATTAGGTAAATTATTGAACATAGCTGAGCAAAACCAAGACTACAAGCACAGAATGTCACTGAAATATAAGAAGACTGGGAAGATTCTGTGAATACAGAAAGCTAGCAGGAGTGGTTAAGTAGAAGATGCAATCAAAGGAAAATTCCATGAACACTTCTGTTTCAAATAACAGTGCTTGTTTTTGACAAGAAGAGACCTCTGCTTTTTATCCAATATATGATAGAGCTGGGAGAGCTGTGGGAGAGCCCTGCCCACCTCATGTGATCTCATGTGGAGTGGCTTCTTCACTTTCTGCAATATTGCTCACACACTCTCAATTTCCCACACATAGATTTCAAGCACTGCAAGTTTTTCAGTTTCTGCAAGTTTTAAGTTTCTTTTAAAATATCATGTAACATATTTTAATCAAAGCCTGTGGAATTTTTTAGATGCCAGGACACTGTCATGGATTGACATATTTGACTCCATGAAAATGTTGTTGGCCAGGCTACATAAGCAAGGACTAAACAGACTCCATTTTACCCTGAGACTCCATGATATGTAAGAAATGTTTCTCCCACGGGAACACCCTGGCTCTGTATCCATCAACAGTTGCTTAGCATGACATGTTTGGCAACACAAAATGGCAATTCTTATATAATGTAAGTTGTTCTCTTTTTGATTCTTCTTTTTCCTATACAATGTACCATGTCAACAGTGATTGTCTAGATGTTAGTAACCATTCTTTAATTTGTATCTAAGTAAGGTCTTTTTGTCCCACTCCCTTCTACTTATAATTTTAGATCTCATGAAGTTAGTTTGTAATTTTGAATCATAGCAACAGACACTTATGATTGATGTACTGATGTGGTATAATCCCCTATACAACCCTATGATCAGAGCTGTTCTCCCAATAGCCATTTTGGACATTGTTTGAGACAGTCAGCCAGCCAGCTAATAAAGTCTCAGATTTGGCTTTCTCAGTGGTGATCTGTCTTTTGTTAAAATTGCATCCCAAAACAAACACATTAATTTGGGTGTTATTTTTCACAGTATTTCCAGGTTTGTTTTATTTTGTTTGCTTGTTTTTTGTCCATTAGACCCCAGTCTTTTATTTTGTAAGGTCAAATTAATTGCCACGAATATTCCTCATTTTTTTATTTTCAGCATTAACACAGCAATTTTTTTTCTTTGTTGAAAATTAATTAAAAAATTCCTAATATTAAAGGTCTCATTGCTTCTCAGTCTTTTGTCTAAGATCAAGTCTAATATCAAAGATATCCATCTGTTTCAGGACTTATTTCATAGTGTCAGAATTTTAATTCTGTATTTTTAATTTTTGTCATCCTTGTGTGGTCCTGTAATTTTTTTACAATGAAATTCAATTTGACATTTTGGAAATTTGTCAAATTATTTGTTTAAATTTCCATAACTGGTAGTATGTCACTATCAACCTGATACGACTGTTTCCTCTAAAACTGAATAGTGGTTTAACACAAAGTACAATTCTGTAGAGATAGTGATTTTTAAGGAAACTGTTAGAAAAATGCACATTCTATCATAAAATTTATTTATCAGACTCATCTGCCAACTCCATTTATCTACATTCTCTCTTCATATTAAATACATTAGGATGGTATTGCCCTCAATGGTAATTGCTCAAAAAGCATTCTCATGCTTTTAACACAGTGACACCTCTTCTGTCCATCTTCTGTGTGCACCAAGGTCCACAGGATTGGAACCCCACACTCAGGCTAAAAGTGGCACCTGTAATGTCTTGGAGTACAAAGGCCTTCCTGCTATTCAGCTGTCATCACTTCAAAATTAGTAGGGCACTTCAAATATCTAGTCTTTCCTAGTTTGCCCCTAAGTACTGCTTCACAAGTATGGAGAAGTTAGGAAGGGAGGAGAGAAAAGGGGGATAGAGAAGGAGCAGAGAAGAGGAGAAGGAAGGAGAGGAGAGGAGGAACAGAATGGGGAGAGAGGAAGAGGAGAAATAGAACTTGGGGAAATGAGAGATTGCTTTCTAAGTAGACTTTATCCTTCTGTAAATATTGTAACTGATAGGTATAAAGCAGAAAAGTTAAATTAAAATATTCATTCTATAACTTGTTAACTGCCGGGAGCCAGACCCAGCAACTTGTGGGTTCCCTGCAGGATGGGTGGAGTTTGCGCAGAAGAACAACACGAACTCCTGGAACAACTTGAAGCAAGTGCTGCTCAGATTTATTTTAGCTCTTTTTTTATAGTATTAAGTAAACCAGGATTAAACAAGATACAAGTTATAGAAAAATTACCACAAAATTTGTCATTAAACACATGTTCCAGCACGTGTCTAACACATAGCACATACATTAAGGTCAACTTTCTATATTTACTTAAAGTTACTCACATAAGCATATTACAGTGAAAGATATTTTCCTCTTTTTATCCCACTGGCCTTTATTTACACTTTGGTGTCAGATTTATTGTTAGCATAATGACTTTAATTTATTTTAAGCTAATTTTACCAAACTGCTAAGCAAAGTATGCACTTATCTTTAGCTTATATTATTATGTTTTTGATTTAACCCTAAAGGTCTGCTCTATTACCTGAACAAGCTCAGTTAAGACTAAGTTGTTATTTACTGCCAACAATCAGTGTGAGTACCTGATTTTATCTCATTATTTTTTATGTTATTGATTTATCCACTATCTATTGTAATACATATGTGAGAACTAAGCCAGAATAAAATACTCATAACCAGTTAACATGTGATGAGGGCATTTGATCTTAAGATAATATTATTCTAGTTGTTTGCTTATGCTCTTTCTTGGTTCTTTTGTCCTACATTTCCAGGGTGGTCCTTCGCATTCAAGTCTTTGAAGGAAGGCCAAATATTGGACATTTGTCCATTTACCATAAATATTAATTGTTTATTTACCATTTTTATTGTACACTCCTGTATAGGGAAGAGGTAGATCTGTGGGTCCTTATACTTATTTGCTTGTTTCTCTCTTGGTGAATACCACAAATGTCCCCCAATCTAAGTCTCCTGTTCTGTTTGTTAGGCTATTTACTGGTAAAGCATTAACTGGGGAGGCATGGTCAACATAGGAGCAAGCAATTCCTGTAACTGTAGTTTTCTGAAAAACTTCTCAAACTCTGTACTTTCAAACTTATGCATGATATTGGTACAATTTCTGAAGCATTCCTCATCCTTCCCCAAGCTCCGCAGATTCATTGAGGTTAAATTCTTATCACAACAATCCAGGGAATATGATTTGTAGTTGCAAAGTTATAAGTATGATAATTACAAGAAAACACCCAATTTCTAGGAGAGATGACAGCAGCAGTTTCCTGGAATGGTGGTCTTGTCAAAGCCCTTCCCTATGCTCAGACCTTGTCAAGCAGCATGACTGAAACGATCCCCACCAGTTAACCTTTGAAATATAATTTCTGCTATAATCACTGTTTTCAACTTCCAGGAAATTTATTGCCACTTTGAAAATGACATCGTGTGCAATAAATATAGCTGAATGAAACAAAAATTTTAGAATATAAATTAATGCTGTTAACACAATAAAAATATTTTAAAAACTTAACCACTGATGTCTTATTCTAAATTATGTAATACAATAAAAGTAATCAATGAGAAACTTTTATATTTTTCTTTGTACAGAAATTATGTATTCTGTTATTAAAAAAACACTTTAATCCTTCAAATTAACAATTTCTATTAATCACTAATGGACCAAGAACTTTTTCTCTCAGTAATCTCAAAAATTTATTTAAATTATATACACAGAAGGGAAACTGGATTGTTTTTGTGTTAAAGATTGCTTCTGCTAAAAATGTTGTTGTGAGTACATGAATAATTTATCTTCTATATGACATTTATAGAGGTTATCAAGCATGAACTTATTTTAAAAACTTGTGGACTTTTATCTTAGCTATTAGTGTGAAACATCTCTAAAATCTTAGCCTGTAAATATTGTTGTATAAATTTTGGTCACAAACATTTGGTCTAAGTAGGAACACTTCCTATTTAGGTAGTTCCTACTTGGGAACACTTCCTACTTAGGTCAGGATTCTCTTTAGAGTCATTTAGCAACTGTCTTTCTGCAATTAGAAACAATTTACACGATGCAACAGTACTTTGTGGTTTTCACTTTTAAATTCCGCAACAAGGGTTTTTCACTCTCTGGAATGCAGCCTAGCAAAATTAGAGAAATCCCATGGGAAGTTGATTTCTCTTGAAAGAAAAAGTCCACATTTTCAGGTTCAATAATCATATCCTCTAACAATAACAAAGAGTGTTCACTGTTTGAACCCTCTGTCACATGCAGCATTGAGACTGTCATTTTTGCTTCTTTGTGGGGTAGGTGAATAAAATTGGAAAGGTAAATTTTTCAGTTGCATATGCCTCGCAAAGGAAAAACTAAACAGATGTAGTTATTGTAAATTGACTTGAACACAAAGTAGAGACTGCAATTCATATTGTGGTTTTTGTAAAGGTCTAACATTTTCCAACCAAGAACATACTGTCTAATTTTCTCTCAATCACACTGTTGTGTGAAGCAGCAAGACTGAAGAGGATACATGCTTGTTTTAGACACTGAAGTGCTTTGTGTGGTCCATTTGAGATAGTTTATATAAGAATCCTAACTTCTTCATATTTTGAAGCATCAAATAATAATGGAAACAATAAAGAGAAGAAACATGGTTAGATATGATTCTTTCATAGACACTTCAGTCATGGACATCATTCATCATAATTGGACTTGGTGATGTAGTTACAACTTCTGTGCTTAGGATGTGAAGAAGTCTTACACACAATTACTAATCTTGCCTGGCATGTTGGAGTGAATCATATTTCTATGTACCCTTTAAGTATCTGTGTGGAATATCAAGACTGGAGAAACCATTTCACTCTTGCCTCTTGAGTCTGGCTTATTTCACTTACATGAGATTCTCTAGTTTTATTCATTTACCTGTATATTGCATTACATTATTCTTCTTTCTGATAGGTTTTTAAAAATGTATTAGCTCTTTAGTTGTACATGACATTATGCTTCATTTTAACATAATTATAAAAGCATAATATATAATTTTCTCAAATTCAGTCCCCAGTACTTCCCCTTATGCTCCTTATTATTTCTCCCTCCCTCCTTCCCTCCCTTATTCCCTTTCCTCTATTGTACTGATCTTTCTGTGTTTGCTTATTGGTTTTTTAAATTAGTGCCTTATGAATACACATAAAGATAAGACTCAGTGTGGGATATGCTTATCTGTACATAGAAAATTGTGATCAGATTCATTCCACTGTTGTTCCCTTATTCCATTTCTTCTCTCTCCCCCTTAATTGGCCTCTTCTACCCTTCTGATCTTTCTTCTGTTTTGATGGAATTCCCCCTTTCTTCTCTTATTTGTCCTCATTTTGCACTAGAATACATAACCTCTGTACACAGAAAAATATTGTTTCTCCTTGATTACTTTTTTATATTACATAATTCAGAATAAGACATCAGTGGTTGAGTTTTTTAAATACTTTTTAAATATTTTTATTGTGTTAACAGCATTAATTTACATTCTAACATTTGTGTTTAGTTCAGCTTTATTTGTTGCACATTCAAACTCTTTTTTTCTGGGTCTGGCTTATTTCACCTAGCATGATGGTCACTAGTTATATTCATTTACCAATAAATCCCATAATTTCATTTTCTTTATGCCTGATAATACTCCATTACATATGCATACCACATTTTCTTTATGCATTCATCAATTGAAGGGATCCTAGTCTGAATTTATAGCATGGATATTGTGAATTGTGCTGCTATAAACATTGATGTGACTGTGTCACTGCAGTATACTGATTTTAGGTCTTATGAATATTTACCAGGTAGTGGGATAGCTGCATCATGTGGTGGTTCCATTCCTAGTTTTCTGAGGAATCTCCATGCTGCTTTACAGAGTGGTTGCACTAATTTGCAGTCCCACCAACAATGTATGAGTATACATTTTTCCTCATGTCCATGACTAAGTAATTTTTAAAGCAGAACTTGCATTCTAACTTTTTGTCCTAAAAACTTCACTGACTAACCACTGTTGATTTACTAAAGCCCCTGTTTCTTAGCTCTCTGTTATTCAGGTTCCTCTGTGATCCTGTCCCAAGTGAGCTCTCTATTTTTCCTGTCACTTGTGCAGTAATGAAGCTGACTGTGTGTTCTTCTCCCATTTTCTGAACCATGTGTTGGTGCTGCTGCTGTGTCTCTGCCATGAACTTCACTTTCAAAACCTTCCCATCCTTCAGAGTCCAGGGCATCTGCCAGCTTGTTTGTGAAATCTTACCAGCAATTTGAGCATTTCATACCCTACTAAGTGATAAATTCCCTGAGTGAAAGCCTTGACTTTGTGTCTTTTGCTGTTTTACCTTAACAATTGGAACAGATGTACAAATTACACTGAACAGGAACTAACATGATATTTTAATTTTAACTAAACTGGTCAGAGGAATGTCAACAATTTTTCCTCTGCACTGGCCTACAAAGAAATGCATTCACTTTATAAAGCTAGACCCATTCCATCACTCTTTGTGGAACTTTATGATGAGATGAAAGTAGCAAAAATGGAACAAAGAAAATGGCAGTGTTAAGTGGAAGCAAGGGACTAGGGCAGTACTCCAGGGAAGGCCTCCTAAAGCTCCCTGTTGGGCATGGCATTCCCACCATGGCCAACTCCTTCATGTCCCTAAGAATCTCTTCCTTTTTCCATGTACAAAATGGCAGAGTTAGAATAAAAGTTCTCACTATTTTCTTTACATACACGTACATATGTAAATGTTTACACTCTATGTTATATATTTTAGTTGTAGGTGGACACAAAATCTTTATTTTTCTTTTATGTGGTGTTGGGTATTGAACCCAGGACCTCATGCAAGCTAGGTGGATGATTTACCAGTGAGCCACAGCCCTATACCCTCACTCTTCTCTTCAACTCTTTTACTATCCACACTGATGACTTCTTCAGGATCCAATATCATCAGCCTCCAGGACTCAGATCCTGGATATGTGGTAGAATTTATGTGTGCCAACTGTGGCCCACTACGGAGAGCTAGGTTCATTGTCTTTCAACAATCCTTAACAGTTAGAGTCGCTGGGGACTGACTTGTACAGTTACCATTGGCAAGATGTGTCATTGTTACCCTCCAAAATGACTGCAGGTTATTCTCCTCCTCAGACTTAAGGCTAATGCTAGTGCCCTCAAAAAGCAGAAGAGTCAATACAAAGAATGGCCATTATTGTAAACATAGATTTCAATTTGAAAAAAAAGTCTCAGATGTTGCTAAATATGCCCTGTGTATGATATTATCCCCAGTCCAGGGCTACTGGTTTAGGAAAGAGTTAAATTAGAAAACTCCAGGGCAGAAATTACCAGCTCAGAGGCTTAGGTGTGGGCTCTCAGCCCTTCCTACCCTAGTGGTTTCATCTTTCTTGATTATCATGCAGTGTTCCATAATTGCCTCATTTTGGTCTTTCTTTTGCTTTTACCATTTACTTAAAATGATAATATTATTTTATTTTCTACTCTCAAATATCACTGAAATTAAAAAGTGAAAAAAAAAGAAGAAGCTGGAGTTTGAAGACTGAGGATGCTGCTGAGGATCATTTTTTTTTCCTCCATAGTTCAAGAGCAGAGTCTTCTTCACCTGAAATCTTCACAATCCCAATGTCAGGAAAAACAAAAAAAATCCAGAGTGGTCTGAGATAGTTTGTGCTACTTGCAGAATGAACACAATGTTTAAGCTGATTCTGTCCCTCAAGGATGACTGAAACTGTTCTTGCAAACCTGCAGGACACATATCACTCTGCAGGTCACACTTGCTTGGTAATAATTTATGTCAGATTTATTTTAGTTAATGTAATAAATTACTTATAGATTATAAAATTTATGTACATCTATGTACATCAAACTAACCCTTCTCAATTTCAATAATCAAATGGAAAACAACACAATAACACTGGGTGACTTTAACACACCTCTCTCAACAATGGATAGATCTTCCAAACAAAAACTAAACAAAGAAGCTATAGAATTTAATGATGCAATCAATGATTTGGACTTAATAGATATCTAGAGAGTATTTCATTTATCATCAAGCAAATGCAATTTCTTCTTAGTAGCACTTGGATCCTTCTCTAAAATAGACCATATCTATGCCACAAAGAAACTCAGCAAATATGAAAAATAGAAATTCTACCCTGTAATTTATCAGATCAAAATGAAATGCAATTAGAAATCAACAATAACATAAATAATAGAAACTACTCCAATACCTGCAGACTAAATAGCATGCTATTGAATGATGAATGGATAAAAAAAGAAATCAAGGAGAAAATGAAAAAAATACTTAGAGATAAATGAGAACACTGATACACCATAGCAAAATCTCTGCAATGCTATGAAGGCAGTGCTAAAAGGAAGGTTTATTGCATTTAGCTCGTACACTAAAAGAAGAGTCAACAAATGAATGACACAATATTACATCTCAAGGCCATAGAAAAAGAAAAACAAATCAATACTAATAGTTGATTAAAAGAAACAATTTAAAAATTTGATGAAAGAAAAAGTTGGTTCTTTGAATAAATAAATAAAATTGAAAAACTCTTAGCCACAATAGTAAAGAGAAAAAGAGAAAACTCAAAATACTAAAATCCATGATGATAAAGGAAATATCATGAAAGATGCTACTAAATACAGAAGATAATTAGAAACTATTTTGAAAATTTATACTCAAATAAAGTAAAGAAAAAACTTGAAGAAATCAACAAATGTCTAGACATATGATCTACACAAACTGATGCAAGAGGACATACAAAATTTAAGCAGATCAATTTCAAGCAAACAAATAGAAGATGCCATCAAAAGCCTTCCAACAAAGAAATTCCAGGACCAGACAAATTCTCAGCTGAGTTCTACAAGACCTTCACAGAAGAATTAACATTAATACTCATCAAATTATTCCATGAAATAGAAAAGGAGGGAACCCTTCCAAACTCATTCTATGAGGCTAATATCACACTGACACCAAGACCATACAAAGACACTTTAAGGAAAGAAAATGTCAGACCAATATCCCTCTTGAATATAGATGCCAAAATTCTCAATGAAATTCTGACAACTTGCATACAAAAACATATTAAAAAGATAGTGCACCATGATCCAAGTGGGGTTCATCCCAGGGATGCAAGGTTGGTTCAACATATGGAAATCTATAAACATAACACATCACATCAATAAACTTAAAGACAAGAATCATATGATTATCTCAATAGATGCAGAGAAAGCATTTGATAAAATAAAGCAATGCTTCATGTTCAAAATACTAGAAAAACTAGGAATAGTAGGAGCATAATTCAACATTGTAAAAGTTATCTATGCTAAGCCATGGCCAACATCATTCTAAATGGAGAAAAACTGAAAGCATTCCACCTGAAAACTGGAAAAAGACAGGAATGCCCACTTTCACCACTTTTATTCAACATCATCCTTGAAATACTGGCCAGAGCAATCGGACAGAAGAAAGAAATTAAAGGGATACAAATAGGAAAGGAAGAATTCAAACTATCACTATTTGCCAATCATATGATTGTACAAAGGCAATGATTTTTAATCACTCAGCAGAATACCAGTGGAGAGATCCTGAGAAAATACCAGAATAAAAGGGATGCCAATGTTCTTCTTGGTACTAGTGTTCTTCTTCTGGGTCCACAGAACTCAACACCAACCTCCTTTGCTAGGAAGACTTTTGTTATTAAATCACTGACCCTTAGATAGTATTCTAAGTAAAGAAGTTTGACTGCTGGCCTGCTTCATGTGTTCCCAACCTGAAGGATCCCTCACTTGTTTCTCCTACCTTTGTTTCTGCTCCCACTCATATCAAATGCAGTCACTACCTAAAATGTAAAGATGTAGTTTTGTAAATAAGTATCTATATTTAATCAATTTTCTCCTTTGTTAATGCCTCTTAACTTGCATATTACAAACTCAGTTTCCAGATATATTTGAATTTTAAATTTTGACATTGAAAAATTAATATTCATGAGGTCTGTTTGACTTAGACAAAAATTTTATTAAATATTTCCCCAGAGATGCATCTTGAACTACAACTACCATTAATATTCTCAATTTCTATGCTAATTTTATCTAATAACATAAAAGAAATGCCTACTTGTCTTTTCTCCTAAGATGTGGATGTCATGACTTTTCTCACTTTAAGAGTGCTTTACATAAATAAAAGGTTTTAGAGCCAGGAAGTTTTATTCTCTTCCTTTCCTCTCTCCTAATTTTGTTGGGGGCTATGCCATGTGGACTACACCAAGAAGGTGCCTGACAACCAGCCAGAAGTTGTTTTGATCACATCGGTGGTGAGGAAGTCACTTAACATAAACACACCCAGGTGCTTTACCATTGGCCCTATTCAATTAAGTCCATGCTCACAATGCATGCACATGTGTTTCCCGAGTGCTCCTGCTCGTTCTGACCTTTACCGTGATTGGACAGCTAGCTCCTCACCTGATCTTCACTTAACTAGCATGGCCCTACCCCCTGCCTCCTAGAGGGAATATAAGCTGGCTCTCCTCGATCACCAGTTTTCCCAGGTTCCTGAATCATCAATAAACTCCTTCAAATTTAAGAGTCTCGCTACCCGTTTGTCTCTCGTGCCAAATTGACTCCGCTGGACAGCGTCATAATTTATATCTTTTTACACAAGATACTTTTTCATAGAACTTGAGGTGATAGTCATCTTTAGCAAGAGAGCCAGAGGTACTTTGATCACCAATAGAACCTATTATCAGTCTATGAATGAATCATCTCCCCAGCATTATTGTTGGCATCAGATCTGTTATTTTGCTGCCACCATTATTCTTCCTCCCCCACACCACTTTACAACCCAGACTGTTAGTCCCAAAACTTCCTAGCCAGTAATTGGTCCAGATTGTTAGCCTGCGAACCTCCTCACCAATCATTGATCTGTTGTTATTAACCCATAAAATTCCACTATGTAATAACTCCCACAACCATTTTGTCTCTCTCCTCCTGGCTTTCACTCTCTCTCTTGAGTGCTCTCTCTCTCTCTCTCTCTCTCTCTCTCTCTCTCTCTCTCTCTCTCTCTCTCTCACCTTGCAGGGGGACACTCTGCCTGTCTGCTTAATAAAATCTCTTGCATAAATTCCTGCATCCAGAGTGGTTTCTGGGTGCCTTCAATGATTTCCTTTAAAGTCTCAACAAAATGCATAATGCCAAAAATTAAACCTTCCATTGTCAATAACATTCAAACTCTGAAACCCTGTGTTTAGGAGGCATATTTCCACATCAGAATGTCCTGTTCTAGGTAAACAGCTTTGTATGGGCAACTCTCATTTTGAAGAATATGAGTTGAGCCTTTATGACATGCCAGAGCCTGTCCTGGTACTTTCACACATCTTCAGGCACCTTGGTGGTTCTGAAGTTTGCTCCCATCCCTGGGCTTTCCAGGATGCTGATTGCTGAAGTCTGGCAAAGAAGGGTAACTTTTCTAGTCACGCAGCACTTGAGAGGTGAGGCAATGGGAACTTTACTATGTCTATGCTTTTCCCAAGTTCTTACCATGTTTGTGAACTTTCAGCAGCCTGGGCAGGCCCTGCACACAGTGTTTTGCTGCATGTGGGCAGCCTGGGGTGGAGGCTGCCAATGCCCATGTTTCTTGCCTGTGCTCACCACAGCCCTTCACTCTTCCTGTAATGCTACTTCATAGGCTCATCTAAGTACTGAGCATGTCCAACTACAGAAGAATTGGAAAGGCCACCTCCAGGGCCTCTGATTGAGGCTGTTTTCCTACACTAAGATACTGGCTGAGGTGCCTTGTGGGTCACATCACAGCTGTAAGTGGTGGTGTTTTTCCTCAGTTCCTCTGGGAGCATGTTGAGTGTTGATGTTGGAAATAAAGCTATGTAGGCAGACATGGGACTCATCACTGAGTGCCAAGTGAAGTAGGAGTATGAGGCACCATGGCACATTTTTCTCTGTTTCCCCTTTTCTCATTTTTAATTCCTTCTATCCCTTTCCCCTACTGAGACCATCAGCCCTGGGGGAGATGTGGATGGAGGTGGGAATACCAGTGGGCATTGCCCAACTTCCCCTCACTCAGTTCACAACTCAATAGGATTGACCAGGCAGATCTGGTTCAACTGAGAGATGACTTCACAGCTTAAAGCCTACCCACCCCACAACACAATGTCACAATTCTGAGCCTTGCTACAGAGTCCAACCATAAAATATAGAAGGGTAAAATTCAGGCACCATTCAGGTTGTAGTTACCTCATTTATAAAACAGCTTCACAGTGAGTTGGTGCCGGGGTCCAGCCCTAGCAACAGTTGGGGGTCCTAGGTTGATAGGAGGTATTGGCACAGTGGAGAAACAGCACACAGACACCAAGTGTTCTGAGACTGAATCTGAATCTTTATTGTTCACAGAGTCTTTTTGTATGCTTTTCCTTTGGTATCGATTACATCATTTCATGGTTAATACAAGAAAATATTAAGTAAAAAATCTTCAAGAGTATAATTAATGATCTTATTCAAGAAACTTGTTCTTACTGTATGATAGCTTAAATAAAAAAAATAAAAATAAACCCAGTTCCCGGCAAGGTAGAGGGCACCATGCTCCATTTAGTTTTAATTTCCCTGATAGAATGCATCATTAAGTTTCTATAGAAGTTACCCTTTCCAAGAACTCTAATGTTAGTTACTAACAGTGGAAAGTTTATGTTATTACTGATAGAGAATAAAGGAATCAGTTTATAGTTAACATTTATTCTTTTTCATGTACTCAATGGTGGACTAAAACTCTATTTTGACCTTCAAAGAACTAGACATCGAAAGAATACAAATTTTACTTATGATTAACCTATTTATTTTTTATTAAGTGGAAAAATATTCTTAAACTTAATCATAAACTCTAAGAAAACAATGAAGATCAAACACCACATCAAAGCTCAGAGGAATACTCTCACATACCTATGTATAACTTTTAGAGGATTTGTATGCTAAAAGAAATTACAGGCTCCTTACAAATTTGAGCAAATCATAATTGCTTATTTATAATTTTATCTAAGTATTAATATTAAACTTTATTGCATGTTATTTTGTGTCCCAGCACCATGAAATCTCCCCAGTATTCTCTATAATCTGAATCTAAGGATATACTGATTATTAGTATTAAAACAACTGCACATAGAGACGCACCACACCTATGGCCACCAAGAAGGAGGATGATCTTTCAACAGAATGGTGTCAAGTGTTGAATCCTCTACTCCAACAGAACCATGTCAAGTGTTCGAGTGGTAGGAAATAGATGCGGCAAGTTGGAAACTATCCTGTCACCAAAATACTAATACATTCCATTCTCCTTTCTTTCTATGAAACTATCTAACCCCCACCTGGCTTGCTGTATTTCTATATATTGAAAAATTTAGGGTCCTTCTCAAGCTTTTTTTCAAATCACAAGAGCCTTAGCCAAACAACTTCTGCATTGTAGTTCATATCAGAATTGTTCTGCACATCTGCAAGGCCTTGGGTTCAGAGCAGCGACTGGCTCAAGATGATTCTTTTTCCCAACCACCTTTCTTATTGTGATCTTTTACATTAGTATCCCTCACTTCATTAAATATTCCTTGGCACACAAGAAAAAAACCTGGTTGCTGAATGTATTATTTATTTTAAAAAAAGTTTTGAACTATTAGGATTATTGGTTTGCTATCTCCTTCCTCAGAAAAAAAAGTTAAAGTACATCTTTTCTATTCAGAAATTGGAGTAAGTCTGTCTGTTTCTGATAATTTCTAGGGAAAGAATTTTATTTTATGCTTAAGCCAATAATGTGCATGACAGAAAAGAATTTACCTTTGTCCAGGCTGTATTTTCTCTTCTGTTGTAGTCTTCCATATTTTTCTTCTTTCAAATTAAAATAGCCTCTTTACAGCCAGGAACACTGGCAAATAATTGACATTCCAGATACTTAGAATCTGAGGCAGGAAGATCATATGTTTCAGGCAGCCTTGGCAATTTAGTGAGATCCTGTCTTAAAATAAATATTAAAGGGGCTGAAGGTATAGCTCAGTGCTAGAGCATCCCAGGGTTAAATCCTCAGTACCACAAAAAGGTGCCTCTTTCTGCCTCACCCATACTCTCATCACCCCTTAAATGCTGGAATTAAATAATTTTGCAATTATGTTAACATAAGCATTTTACTTTAGTAGCAGTTATTTTCTTTTTCTGTAGGAAGATGCATTGACTCTGCTCACCACAGCTCTGATATGCATAATTTATTACTATGAATTGTTATAGCTCCTCCTTTTACACACTTGTTTTCTACCATTAGAACAATCTGGGATATTTTAGAACAATCTACTCTTCATTGGAGGAAATGACAAAAATTTATGCTTTGAATTGTGTTTTCCATCAGAAGAAACATGTGGGGAGAACACATTGGAGGTGACAAGAAAATGAATTTGAACATAATTGATTTGTCTTCCTCTTCATGGGGCAAACTCGTGCTCTTGGTGTAACTGGGACAAGTTCAGATAATCAATCAATCTGGTAATCTTTGTAAGTACATTTGTGCCTGGCTTGACTCCATGTCCTGAAGATGTGATGTTGACATTGAAATTAGACACCTGTTCAAGTTTCTCATCAACACAGCTAATAAAGCTAATAAAGTTGCTGGAAAATGAAAGCAACCTCCCAGGGTCAGGAGCTGAGGTCCTTGGCAGCAGCCAGGAGCACTGCAGACATTCATGCTGAGTCCTGAAATTTAAATTGATCTCTGTAAAATATCCTAGGAGGGTCTCAAAAGGGAGAAGAGAACATGAGCTCAACCCTAGCAGGTTCCTGATTTACAACACAGAAAAGAATTTTAGCTTGCCTCCAAGATGACACAATTAAAGGCTTATTTAGAAAAGGAAGGCAATATGTTCAAACAAGAAAACAGTAGAAGATACACTCAAAGGCAGGAGTGTGACAAAGAGAGATTTTTATCTTCAACAGAGGAGTTTCTGTCACTTAAAACAATTATTTAAAAAACAATGGGAAAACTTTATCTGAATTAAAGTTGTCTCTCAATTATATCTACACTAGAACCATACCATCAGAATAATATTCACTAATCATCCACCAGGATACGCCCAAGTGATCATGTGTATGTGTGAGACTGTGAATTTGTTTTTGTTAAGGTGAAATTTTTTTTATTGTAAACAAATGGGATACATGTTGTTTCTCTGTTTGTATTTTGTGATATCTCAGGAATAGTGGATGGTAGTCTTTCTTTTATAATTTTTTAAAATTTTATTTGTCCTGATTAGTTGTACATTTATATATTTATATATTTTGATAGATCATATATAAGTGGAGAGTAATCTTTCATTTTTCTAATTATACATATTGCAGGATTATATCAGTCATGCAGTCATATATGTACACTTTACTATCATTCCTTCCCCCATATCTGTTTTCCTCCCTTCACTCCTCTCTACCTAAATAAAGTAACTCTCCTCTTCCCTATCCCCCCCTTATTGTGAATTAGCTTCTTCATATCAGAGAATATTCAGCCTTTGGTGTTTAGGATTTGACTTATTTCACTTAGCATGATATTCTCTAACTCCACTCAAGAAAATATACTAGTCCTTTTCCAGAAGAAAATATATCAAGATATGCTATTAAATGTGTTAAAAATATAGCCAATTGTGTTAAGTGGAAAAGTGGAAGATAAAAATGTCATGAATGTTTGAAAATATTTTAAGTGTTTGAACCACTTGCTGTTAGGAGTGCTCTTTTACATTTGTGTGGGGGTCTCTTGGTTCAACTGGGTCCCACCAAGCAACTGAGGGGTGTGTGGCAATGGAGTCAAAGAAAGACCTCTGGAGATCAGTTTCAGAGAACTTGATCTACTTAATTATTACATAGGCAGGCTTATATTGTCAAGCAGTTGCTGGGCAAAATAATGTCTGATAGTTGTATGACCCAATGGGCTCACAACATGTGCAGAGATCATACCAATGGGTTAAAAGCTCACTTGCAGAAAAACAAGGGGAAAGGAACATGGTGAGTATGAAAGGGGGGCTAGGTTACCATAGGATGGGGTTAGGTGTGGTTAGTGTGCCCAACACAATATCCAGGCTCAGTGTGTTGAACCCTGAGAGCCTCTCACACAGGCAACAGAAGCCTCCTTCTATTTCATGTTCCCCACACATTTGTTTGGATTTGATTATTGTATCTGAATGGCTCCTTTTATAAAGAACTATCTCCCATATTCTGAGTCTGAGTGTAATTACTGACAATATGTCAATGAGAGTGTATTTAGGGATCTGTGTGATTAAACAAGCTTCAATATCTGCTTCCTTTTAGTGTATGTAACCTTTTGCCACATCAGATTAATACCCAACCTTGGTATGGTGTACACTTACTTCCAACCTACATAGAGTAGATTTGTTTTGTTTTGTTTTGTTTTGATGAATTTAAATTATTAAGGAACAAAAAAGTATTTTTGGCACCAAGAAATTTTTATTTTTATTTCAATGCTATTGTTCATGTGTCCCCCAAAGCATCTGCAATAATAATAATAATAATAATAATATTATTATTATTATTATTTTATTGCTGTGGTGAATAAAACTGGGGTGCTCTTCCACTGCACTGCATCCACAGTCCATCTTCTTTCTAGAGCCAGGGTTTTAGTTTTGCCCAGGCCAGCATAGAGCTTGGGACAGAAATCTCAGGGATTACAGGCATGCATACCAATTACTGTCTTGTTACTTGTGTGTGTTTTAACTGTGTCCCTCAGAAAGGGAACATTTTCAGCCATCAAATTCTAAAGTATAACTGCATTTATCTATTGTGGCTCTTCTCTTCAGAGGCAACTTCCAGGCATGGATTAGCTCAGGAGGAGGAATCAAAACTTGAAGACATGAAACACTCCCTACAAAATTTAGGGCAACTTTCTGATAACTTGAATTTCTGCAGGATTTGAAACAGTCCATTTCAAAGTTAAAGCTACAAATCACTTAAACTTCTGAACTTTCTCATGTTGAGCACAAAGTATTCCTCCTGCAGAAGGCAGATGCCAGGGAAGCTGAGACTGAAAGTTTTTTCTAATTAAATCTGCATGTGTATATTTTCTCCTTTTTTCCCACTTTACATCTTCTTTTATAAAAGCTTTTCTCACTCTCAACTTCTTCAAAGATGATGATTTGAGACAACAATTTTTCCTCAGCTTCTCCCAATGCTGGTTTTGAACAAACAAATTTTCTGCCCATCCTGACTCTAGTATTTGTGAAGTGCTATGATGATTTCAAGTGAGTTTTTAATTTGATTCCTTCTGTTTTTAATTTCTAGGAGTTCGGATTGTCTTCTTTTCAATATCACTTTATTTTAATGGTCTTTCATTTCCTGTATTTGCTCTCTTAATTTGTTTCTTGTATCTTCTTTTGGTTCATTGAACATTTTAATAATCACTTTTTTAATAGTTCTTTTCTGGGATTTTATCTTCTTCAATGTCTGTGGGTTCCTTTTTGGGGGGATTGTGAATTTTGCAGGGAGAATACTTTGCCCGATTCCTTGTTTCTCAGAGAACTTGTACTTCCACATCAGTTGTGTTGGATGCCTCTCCCTCTCCTTTTATAGAGGGATATCTCATGTGTCATATTATTTTATTGAATATTCACATAATTAATGCCTTGCCAATTTCACTGTTCTGGTTATAAAAAAATTTAAATCTTTCCATCTAAGAAAATAGTCTGGAAACAAAGTGGTCACTTACATATTGGCAGTTCATCAGAATGGGGGGTGACATTTGCAATGATCAAATATATTGAAGATAACTATGCTATTTAAGTTACTCTCATAGGAGCAATGACTAATCAAACTAAAGAAATACCTAATTAAATATTGTGGTATTGGATTCTTCACACATTGAATTAATGAGAAATAATTAAGAAATATTTCTAATCACTGTAATTTATATATCAATATTAAAATAAGATTTTTAATATCAATAAATTTCTTAAAATATTCACTGAAAAAGAAAAAACATTAATCAGTTGATATTTTCTGTTGTATGAATCTTATTTTTTAACATATACAGGAGAGAAATGGTGGTCAGATATCTTATGCCTGTATGTAAGATCAATGGAGAAAAAGAAAAATATGCAGAGGGAGGGAGGAGGGACAGAAGAGGGGAGGAAATAACAAATGAATTCAACACAATTATGGTATGTGCATAAATAAACGTATCACAGTAGCTTCCTCTTCCAGTCTCAACCACTCTGGGAGCAGCAGCTTATGGTGCAGACATGGCCAAGTCCAAGAACCACACCATGTACAACCAATCCCCAAAATGGCACAGAAATGGAATCAAGAAACCCTGATCACAGAGATATGAATCTCTTAAGGGGATTCAATTTCCTGAGAAATATGCATTTTACCAAGAAGCACAAGAAGAAGGGCCTGAAAAAGATGCAGGCAAACAATGCCAAGGCCATGTGTTGACGTGCTAAGGCTGTCAAGGCCCTGGTAAAGCCTAAGGAGATTAAGCCCAAGATGCCAAAGGGTGCCAGCTGCAAACTTTATCACCTTGCCTTGCTTGCTCATCCCAAGCATGGGAAGCATGCTCGTGCCCACATGGCCAGGGAACGCAGGCTCTCCTGACCAAAGGCCAAAGCCCAAGCCAAGACTCGGGCTACAACTCCAGTTCCAGTATCAGCATTGACTCTGGCTCCTGCCAAGTGTGCCCAGGCCACCAAGGATGACCAGGTCCCTGTGAAGGCTCCATAATAAAAACCTCTGTGAATGTGAGGACAGAAGGACTGGTATGACCCCTGAGCCCCTATCTATGGGTACTGGTGTCTTCCTGTGCTGTTGCATAAATAAATCGAGAGGCAGGAAAATATATATATATATATATATATATATATATCACAGTAAATTCCACCTTTATGTATATCTATTAAGTTCCAGTCAGAGATAAATAAATGAGTGAAAGGAAGACTGGTGAACTATAGGAAGAGGTATGGGGGAGGAAAAGTAGGGGACACCAGAAGCTGAAATGAAATAAGTAAAATTCCAGATATTATAATTTTATCAACATAAATCCAACTATTATGTATAACAATAATGAATGAATAAAGTTAGATAGATAGATAGATAGATAGATAGATAGATAGATAGATAGATTGATAGATAGTTAGATAGATAAAATGAGACCAGGACAACAAGACCTACCTTGGTATTGTCATGAGAAGTAACAATACAGTGATTAGAGCATCACTGGTACATTAGTCTGTTATTTGTCACTGCAACTAAAATACCTGACAATAACAACTTAGAGGAGGAAAAGTTTACTTTGTCTTGCAAGTTCAAAGGTATTGGTCCATGGTGAGCTTACTCTATTGTTCTGGACCTGAGATGAGACAGAACACCTTGGTAAAAAGTTGAGGCAGAGGAGAACTGCTCAACTCATGGCATCAGAAAGCAGAGAAAGAAAGGGGCCCTACAGAAGATCAACTTTTGGGGGGTATGCCCCCAGTGACCTGCTTTCTTTAGTAGGTCCCACCTCTCATGGTTCATTCAGCCACCATTATATTTATACTGGATCAGAGCTGTCATGATCTGATCACTTCTAAAGACTCCACTAAATATATAAGACATTGAGTCACATTCTAGATCCAAACCAGACTACAGTAAGCATGCAGTAGCATTAATAAGGACTACTTGATCATGACCATAACCCACCACAAAGGAGGAAAGGAGAGTTTTGTGTTCACACACCTTCTCTCATCACCTCTCTGCTTTAATTTTCTTCTGCTCCTTTTCTAAGTGATCACTTTGTTCTTCTCTGAAGCTCTTCATTTAGCTAAAATTAAATTCTTTTGAAGACACCTACTCTCAATGTTGGTTATTATACATTTCCCCCTAGCCAAGGACTCTCCCTGCTTTCATTTCTCCTCTTATTCCCAAGGGTCCGGTGTCCTAATGTGCTCATGATTGGCTCTGTGCGGCTAAGCACTGACTTCAAGCCCAAATGCACATGGTCCCCTTCTGTGCCCTCTTGCACCAGAGCCCACACTTCTCAAGCAGGAATTCTGTTCTCATTTCCATTAATCATCCTTCAGTGGGACCCACATATTTTATCTGAGTGGTAGACAGGTCTTGGACTCTGATGAAAGGTTTCCAGTGACAGGAATCTAACCTTAATTATGAAGGCCCAGATCTGTGTGGAAGAGTAGAGAGCCCCTTAAAAAAAAAGAAAAATGTAGAGACCCTCTGATATAAAACAAATAAATCTAGTTAAAATTGACCAAATCAAAATGTGTGCAAATAAAATCATTGAGTTGTGCTGACTGTGGTAAATACAAGGACAGTACCTGAGAGAAAATAATGTGGCCATGAGTTAAGGACATTTTGACCATTTCTGTGAAATAACACATCCCTTTGTAGGGCCCAGAACCTGCAGGTTTCAGATATGGGTAGTCTGGCTCCCCCTGCATAGTCCACCCTGCTAACCCACCAGGTGCAGCCTGAAATAGATAAGCTGGAGCTGGATACTTGCATTCCTTGGGGAAAAATTTAAAAAGGGTTGGTATTGTAAGCCTGCCAGAATATTTTTATGGTTTTCACTTTAAAAGCAAGCCTGCTGAAGTCACTCACTACTATTGTCCCATTTGGAGTAGTGGTCCTGATGTGTCAGCTTTTTTTAATTTCTCTCTCCCCAAAATAAACTTTTTTCCTACTTTAGTCTCTGGTGGTCTTACTATGTGTTGATAACCAGATTCCATAACACCTGTTGCAATTATTTCCTTCTATGTAACAAACTTTCCCAAAACTTAGTGGCATAAAAGAGTCATTTGTTGTTGTTGTTGTTGTTGTTGTTGTCCATGATTCTGTAATTTGGGCATGGTGTGGTGGTGGCTGGCCATTTCTATGCAGAGCTGGGTGGAGCAACCCAACATGGTTGTACCCACATCTGAGGCCTCAACTAGAATGGCTGGGAATGGAGTGGGTTCCCCTCTTGCTCAATGTCCAGGACTCAGAAAGTGTCCAGCAGTGTAGCTACACTTTATATGACAGCTTCCAGACAGTGAAAACTAGCTGTGAGGACTTGTAAGACCAAGTCTTAGGGACTAGATTCATGAGAGTTATGTGTTTAAGTTGGCTACTCCATAAATCATATTTGAAGTCCTACTGCCTAATATCTCAGAAAGTACCATTCACTGGAAATAAGGTCAGTGTAGATGCTGTTAGTTGAGATGAGGTCCTACTGGAGTGTTCTGGGCCCCTAATCCAATGTGAGTGG
Organism: Sciurus carolinensis; assembly: GCF_902686445.1. Lineage (NCBI taxonomy): Eukaryota > Metazoa > Chordata > Mammalia > Rodentia > Sciuridae > Sciurus > Sciurus carolinensis. The sequence goes on along the minus strand of NW_025920273.1, from coordinate 199,258 downwards.
TGTCTTAGTAAAAGGAGAAACTAGACATATTCATGGGCACAGGGAAAATTACTTGTGAAGGGTGAGATTATTCTCTCCATCTACCGGTTTTAGAAAAGAATCCTTGAATTGCACCTTCAGAGGAAGCCTAACTTTTCCCATGCCTTAACCTGAGACTTAAGTTTGTGAGACAATAAATTTCTGTTTTAAGGCATCTGGTTATGGTACTTCATAACAATACCTCTAGAAAACTAACAAGATAATTAACATTCACTTTTATTTTTTGGGGGGTGCTGGTGATTGAAATCAAGACCTTGTGCTTGTTAGGCAAGCACTCTACCAACTGAGCTATATCCCCAGCCCAACATTCACCTTTTATGTAAAGTGTGACCTGCACATACAGGAAGGGAACAACAGTTGTGGTTATCCTTGTGGGCCATCTACCATGGAACTGTCCAAGAGTGGACAGGACAATAGAAACCAGAGGACTGGTGATAGACAGGCAAACCAAAGTTCTGAAGGTCAGACTCTGAAGAGAATTTAGTGGGAAGCTGTTCACCACTCCCTCATCTTTCCAGGGTATAAGGGGCAGACTGATAAGATGTCTTATTTGACCATTTTCATTTTCAAAACTTAGTGCCTCTATGAGAATTCTTCAACCCACACCAGAATTTCCTGGAAGGTTTGTAAACACAGATTGCTGTTACCACTACAAGTTTTGCCTTAGATTGTCATGGACAATGCCTAATAATGGGCATTTCTAACACAGTTCCAGGCAATGCTAATGCTGGATGAGACCACACTAAGAATCTCCATTGCAGAACAGTGGATTTTACCCTGTGTGCATGTTGGAAACAGCCGGGGGAGAGTTTAACAAATACTGAGACCAAGGCTGTTTCCTGGAGCTGTTATAGAGTTGACCTGGGGTGTACCTAAACATTTTAATTTAATCTTTGTAAGTAAAGTTATTGCATACCTGGAAGCCACTGCCTCAAATGCCCAGTCATTTGAGAAAACAGTGCAAATTGTGTTGGGGCATACTTTAAACAGTGTACATTTATTCTGCATTACAATGTTTAGAGCAGCAGAATTTGCAATAGCCAAATAATTGAATCAACCCAGATTCCTGTCTATAAATGAATGAATGAAGAAAATGTGTTAAATACATAAAATGGGTATTTGCTGGTAACTGGATGGAAATGGAGAAAATCATCTAAATGAAATAAGCCAGACACAGAAAATCAAATGCTGAATGTTTTCTCTCACATGTGGAAGCTAAAGCAAAATAATGGAAAGGAGGCAGGAGGAAGGGATTGGATATTACAAAAATATAGGAAAGATCAGTGAAGGAGATGTAGGAGAATGAGAGGGAGGGAAGAAGGATAGGAAGGGGAAGAAATTAAGGGATGAATCAAACAGAATCATGTTATATAAGTGACATAAATGTATCAAAGGGAACTTCACATTTATTTCTACATAGAAAGAACCAATCAAAAATATGTAAATAAAGGGGTAAAAGTGAAATCAGTGGAGTAAAGGATGGAGAAAATGGGGAGGGAGAAAAAGAGGAGAATGGAGAATGGTGATTGAAATAAAATTCTTTGTATGTATAATTTTGTCTAAAGGAACACAAATACTATGTATAATTAAATTCTCTTTTATAAAAAATGCTGCTCTACAATCTAAACCTCATGACCCAAACAAAATGTAGATTTTATTTTTTTATTTATTTATTTTTTTACACCAATGTCTACTTTATTATATTTAAAGATGATTTTATAATAGTTCAAATTATGTCATACTTTCATATTTATAAAGTTTAAAGTATTTCTCTTGTCAAAGACAAGAAAAGCTTAGTATTTACTGTGTTTCTTATACTTCCAATTAAATACAATATAAATTTTTGAGTGATGTTACCAAAATGGCTCATACTGTTTTGTTCTTGGTTTAGATAACATAAAATGATTAAAGATTTAGCCATGATTTCAAATATCATATGCAATATACTTGAAATTCAAAAGGCTAAGAATAATTGAAATATCCTACTTTCAGATTTTAACACATTTTCTTATTAGTTCAGAACCTTTTTCCCCTCAAGAGAAATTTATCTCCCAAATTATATTCTCCTTCTGTTACCCCAGAACATAGGATCTACCCAGATTGGTAATGGATTTAGTCCATAAGGATTTTAACAAAAGATAATTTGTCTAATGGATCCATGAGATCTGTGAAATCAGCAAATTTTAAGTACATTTTTACCCACAGTTCTCGGGGAAAAAGAAACATTTCTCAAGGCAGTCAGCACCTCAGGTAATGATCGCCACTTCTATTTTGTGCCTATTTTCATTACGTATTATTCATTCTTTTGCTCAGGATTAGTATGTGCTCAGTGTTCAACTAGATGCTATAGGCATTAAAGACAAATTCAAGGCACCCTTCTTAACCTCGGTACCTAATCATGCAAACTAAGAAGTCACGTCTTAAAAAAAAAAAATGTAGATTTTAAAATGAACTAATATGTTCTCCAAATTTCTGAAATTAAGAAATTTGAAATCAAGCATACTGACTTGTTTCTTCTCATGTCATGCCTGTGACTACGTTGTTATGCTTACCTTGGCCGAGAGAGAGGTGAGAGCTCATTCCTCAAATGGAGGATGGAGTTTTAATCCCCACCACTCATTCTCCAAAATGATCATGTGTTTCCACAGATGAAAGAGAGCTTTGGGAAACAAGTCTTCCCACCTACCTAGGTGATATAAATGTAGATAGCCTGAGCACCTCTCCTGCCCTGGCTTGAAGGAATGCAGCAAGTGTAACAGCTGTGGAAGAGTTAGGGATTCTAGAGGGAGTTTGACCATATTCATATAACTTATTAGTACTGTAAGCAAACCATCTCAACTGCCCTGCAAGATCCCTTTAATCCTCGAGTGTAAATAAAGAAAATGAATTACATTTCATTGAGTTGTACAAAAGAGACCTGTCAAGTTCTTGGAACAGTGTCTGACAGAGATGGTGATTGTACACCTCATAATTTCAAACATTGCTTCTATTTCAGATGAAAGAAATAGTGCAGAAATTTGTCCAAGGTCTGACAAGATAGCTCACAGTGAGACCTAAAATAGGAAGGTTAACAGGGATGGACTGCACCACTTTGGCTAGACCATTTGGCAATAAGATTTGAATAGGGGATTGACATGAACTTGACAATTCTGTCATCACATTTCTCAAGTCATTAATCAAGACTGATAAAATCTCCACAGTGTGCACAACCCTGCAATGCTTGCTCAAGAGGATGTGAAACAATCATTTTGAACATCTCAGAATCAGCAAAGAATGTCATGCTTCAAATGCACCTAAGAGAGCAAGTCCTCAGGCTTCATACATAGATAAGAAAATTGAATTCAGTGTTGGGAGTCATACAATCTGTGACATGCATGGATGAGCCTTGTTTGGGTTTTCCAAAAATGGAGTAGTTTTCTATATAATGCTGACTTTGTGTAGTGTGTGTATGGCTAGTACAACAACAACAACAAAAATAACATTTATTGAATTCATAAAACACTTTCTCAAAATATAAACACTTCATTTATATTTTCATTTGATTTTTACAATTTTATAGTGCTTATGGCTGTCTTTTCTCTTTCCCAGAGGACACTGTTGGAACTTGAAGAAGTTAAGAGCATTCCTGACTTTCTCACTTACTGCCTATTTGACCTTGGATAGAGTCCATGAAGGTCCTCATCTACAAAATGATGATTCTATCACATTCTTAACATGGTATTTTACAAGGTAACATGAGGCAATTTATGTGACTCCACAGCACGTGAAGGGCATAGGGTAAGTCACAGAATCAGCCTGCTTTTCTTGAAGCCTTTGAGGAGCTTAAATTTCCCAGAGGTCTACATTCACATAATACCCTAACTTTGGTGTCAGACACTCACTGAATAGCCTTACTTGACCTCTGACACTGACATAATATTCTTATTCTGACCTTAGACACATAAACTGTCCTGTGGCCTCTGGCACTCACATAAAACTGTGGTCTTGCCTTTCATATTGTATCCTCACTAAATCTCTGATACTCACCTTATACCCTCACTATGCCATGTGACACATAATATTCTTGCTGGGGCCTCTGATAATTACAAATTTCCTAACTTGGCCTCTGACACTCACATATGATCCTCACTATGAACTCTGAGACCCATAATATAACCTCACTGTGACCTGTGTTACTCACAAAACTTCACTTTGTATGGTGAAATTTACAAAACATCCTCACTGTGTCCTCTGACACTCTCATAATACCCTCACTTGGGCCTCTGTCACTCACACAATATCTACATTATGACATAGGAAACTCACATAACATCCTCAATATGGCCTCTGAAAATCACAAATTATTCTCATTTCAGTCTCTGACACTCATATAATGTTTTTACTGGGGATTTTGTCACTTGCATAATTTTCTCACTGTGAGCACTCCCACTCATATAATATCCTCACTTGACCTGAGACATTGATATATTTGTCTAACTGTGACATAATCCTCACAGAATACCATTCATGTCACCTATGACACTCATTAATACACTCATTCTGACCTCTGACACTCACATTATACTTAAAATTTCCTCTGACATTTACATAATATCCTTAGAGTTGCCTCCCACACTAATGTAATATCCTTACCCTGACCTCTGACCTCATCTAATACCCTCAGTGTCACCATGACACTCACAGAGTACCCTTGCTGTGGTCACTAATATGTAATATCCTCAGTATGGCCTCTGACTTTCAAATAATTCCCTAAGTTTGACCTCTGACACTGACATTCTCTCCTCAGTGTGACTTCTGACAAACACATAAGAACCTCCCTATGGTCTCTGGCAGTCAAACAATATCCTCACTTGGTCTGTATCAAATACAAAGTACCCTCACTATGAACCCTGACCATCACATAATACTCTCCTGTGGCTTTGGATATGTATGGCTTCTGACATTCTCAAAATATTCTCACTATGGTCTCTGAAAGTCACATAATACCCTCACTGTGGCCTCTGACCCTAACATATTATCCTCAACATGACCTCTGACACTCAGTAACTGAGTCCTCTGACACTCATATAATACCCTGTGTTAGTAAGAAACTCACATAGTCCTCTCACTTTGGCATCTAATACTTGCATTAAAACCTCTGACACTCACATAATATTCACACTGTGATTGTCATTGTTACATAATATCCTAACTTGCCCCCTGGTGCTCACACTATATCCTCATCTTGACCTCTGACACACAATATACCCTTACTGTGACCTCTGATACTCACATTATATCCTCATTGTGGCCCCTGAAAGTCACATATACCCTCACTGTGGATCTGAAGTTCACAAAATGTTCTCCCCATGATCCCTGGAACTTATATTGTTATTGTGTCCTCTGATGCAACTCACTTGGCCTCTGACCTTTTAACAATATTATCAATATATACTTTGACATTTACATAATATCCTCACTATGGTCTTGTTCATGCATATAAAACCCTCAGTGTACTCTCTGAGACTCATATTATATACTTACTGTGACCTCTGACACTGACACATGACCATCACTGTGGGCCCTGACACTCACACAATACCCTGTGTCCTCTGACATATGTATAATACCAGTAGTGTGACAAGAGACACTCACATAATACACTTCTGTGACCTCTTATAGTCATATAATACACTCACTGTTACTTCAGACACGTAATACCCTCAGTGTGACCTCAGACACTCATATAACACCATCTTTGTGGCTCTGACAAACAAAATATCTTCAATTGACCTCTGACAGTTGCATAATACACTCACTGTGTGCTCTGACACTCATATAATACCCTCACTCTGTAATTTACATAGTATGCTCACAGTACCTCTGACACTAACATAATGTACTCACTCTAAACCCAGACACTCCCAAAATACACTCACTATGGTCCATGACACTGACATAATATTCTCACTTAGCATTAGATCCTGACATCATATCCTCATTCTGACATTCACACTCACAAATACTGTCACTGTGGTCTCTGACACTGATAATATTCTCACTGTGACCTCTAAAACTCACATAATATTCTTACTGTGGTGTCTGATGCTGATGTAATACCCTCAAAGTGTATTGTGACAATTACAAAATATTGTAACTTGGTCTTTGACACTGATATAATATTCTCACTGTGACCTCTGGCTTTCACAAGTATCCTCAGTGTGATCTCTGACACTCACTTAATTCCTTCACTGTGGATTTTGACAATCATAAAATGCCTTCTCTTTGCCCTCTGACATTCACAAAATTTTCTCACTCTGGCTTCTGCCACTCCCACAATATCCTAACTTGACCTCTGGCACTGACATAATGACCTTTCTGTGACCTCTGACTATCAAATAATACCTTCATTGTAACCTCTGACAGTCACATAGTATCTTTACTGTGACTTGTTTTACTTACATAATACCCTCACTCTGGCCTCTGACAGTCACATATTTTCACTTGGCCTCTGACATTACATAAAATACAAACTGTGACCTGAACACTCACATACTCTCATGTAGCCTCTGACACTCACATAAAATCAACATTGTGACCTCTGACTCTCACATAATATACTCACTCTGTTCTGATACTCACATATTACACTCAATGTAAGCTTATGACCCACAAATGACAGAGACAGAAGATGAGAAAGAAATCTCAGATCAGCAAGCTTTCCATTTTTTTGCAGCAAAGTCAACCTATCTGGCAAAGGAGGTACCATTTTCTGAGTATGGAGATGTCCCCAGGTTATAGAAGGTTTTATAGTTTCATTGAAGACTGCAGACTTGCAGTTTGACCAGTCAGGAACCAGTTGTGCAGGTTAAAACTTTAACTTAGGAAAGTAGTTGTAAAAAGGTTGAAACTCATTGTTATCTGGGGAGGTAGGAGTCCAGATCCTGAGGGATGAGTACTCAAATTTAGCCCATTTATTTTTTTTCTGGGATCCATTGTTTTCCAGAGTTTTGACATTTGCTGTGCCTCTACTTAGGACTAGTTTGCTGTGGGGGAAGGTCAAAGTCCAGAACCCAGCATTCAGTATCCACCCCTTTCCTTTAGGACCCATTATTTGGAAAGTGTGTACTGGGTGGTTAATGCTTGTCTAGTTTCCCCTACTCCTCCCAAGTCACACTGAACTTACATTTATCTTGGGGAACAGTCTTGTAGAAATAGTATTTTCCAAAATTCTTCACTCACTATCGCCTCTGTCACTTACATAATACCTTGTCTGGCCTCTGACAGTCACATAATTTTCTCAACAAATATCTGACATTCATATAATAACCACAATGTGTCCTCTACTCACATATTGTACTCACTTTGACATTTGACATTGACATAACATTGTCACTGTGACTTGCATCACTCAAATAATACATTCACTGTGAACTCTGGTAACTACAAAATGTCCTCACTGTGGCTTTGCTCACACATAATGTCTTCAAATGGCCTCTTCCAATCTCAAAATATCCACAGTGTGGCCTGACATTGACAGTGCAGTCAGTGTGACCACATTTATTCAAATAGCTTCTGTGGTCTCTGGCACTCATATAATACTAATATTGTGGCCTCTGACCCTTACATAAGACCCTTCTGTGGACTTTATATCCACATAATGACCTCATTCTGACTTCCTACACTGACATACACTACTGTGAATTCTGACACTCACATAATACCCTGAATGTGGACACTGACCCTCATAAACCCTCATTGTGACCAGTGGCACTGACATAATATCCTCACAATGATATCTGTCACTCACATAACACCCTGATGTGACATCAGAGACAAATATAATACCCTCACTGTGACCTCTGACAAGCACTTAATAAGCTCAAAGGGACCTTTGACTGATATCAAACACTCACTGCGGCCTCGGACATTAATGAAATATTCTACTGTGGTCTCTGACACTCAGATCATTTTCTCACTGTGAGCTCTGACACTCACATAATATTCTCACTTGACCTCTGACACCTAAACATTGTTCTCATTGTGATGTCAAGCATTCACATAATAACCTTCATATTACCTCTACCTCTAACATAGGACCCTCATTCCAACCTCTGACACTCACAGAGTGTCCTCACTCCAGCATCTGACACTCATATATTTCCCTGATTGTGACCTCTGACACTGACATACTTTCCTCACTGTGACTTCTGACACAATATACACTCACTGTAACCTGTGTTAGTCATGTAAAACATCATTGTGGACTGTGACATTCACAAAATATGATCACTTGGCCCCTAAAACTGACATAATATACTCACTGTGACCCTCACTCTGATATCTTACACTGACATAATATCCACAATTGACCTGACCCTGACATGGTATTCTCAATATGACTTCAGACATTTACATAATATTTTAACTTGGTCCTCTAACCCTCATAATTTACCCTCACTGTGATATAAGACACTCACAGAACACTCATTATGGTCTGTAATAGTTACATATTATCTTAAGTGCAGCCTCTGATACTCAGCTAATATCCTTATTATGGCATGTGACAGTCACATAACATCCACATAATATCTGACTCCCATTGTCACATAATATCCACACTTGGCCTCCGACACCTAATGTTTTCACTATAGCTCCTGTCATGTTTATAATATGCTCAATGTAACTCCTAATACTGACAAAATACCTTTCTCTGGCATCTGACACTCACATAACACCTACAGAGTGGACTCTGACAAAGGCATAGTATCCTCAGTGTGACATGTGACACTGACATAATACTCTCAACTGGGTCTGTGACATAAAATATCTGCATTGAGACATAGGATAATCACATAATACCTTGAGTGTTGGCTCTGAAACTCATGTAATGTTTGCACTTTGCCCAACATTTGCACATAAAATATATTCACTGTGACCCAGGCACTCATAACATGTCCTCACTGTGGCCTCATACTTTCATATAATATCTGCATGTGGCCTCTGACAGTCACATAAGATCCTCAATGGAGCCTCTGACAGTCACTTAATATCTACAATGTGAGCTATGACACTCATATAATAACCTCACTGTGACCTTCTACACCGACACACACTAACTCTGGACACTATCACTCAAATAATACCATCAATGCAGCATCTGGCACTCACTTGATAGCCTAATTGTGCCCTCTGACTCACAAAATGTCCTCATCTTAGCCTCTGACACTTATATATTATTTTCACTGGGGCCTGTGTCACTCACATTATATCCTCACTCTCATCTCTGGCACTCACTAAATATACTATGTCCTCTGACATTCCCATTATACCCTCACAGTGACCACACATGCTCACATACTATCCTAACCCTGACTTCAAACACTCATCTAATTCCATCACTGTAACATTGACACTCATATAATTCCCTCATTGTGGGCTCTGACACTCACATAATATCCCCACTGTTGTAACACCTTAATTTAATGCCCCATAGTGACCAATGAGACTGACATGATTTTCTCACTGTAGCCTTGGACCCTCACATAATATCACTGTTACCACTGAAATTCTCATAATATCCTCACTTTTCCAGTCTCATTCATTAAATATCTTCCCTGAGGCCTCTGAATTTCAATACCCACATAGTGGCCTCTTACATTCATATAATATCCTTACTGTAGCCTTTGACACTTGCATTATACCCTAACTATGGCCTCTGACAATCCACAATATCCTCACTGTGTTATAGAAAGTCACATATCTTCACTCTGACTTCTAACAATCACATAGTATCTTCATGTACTTTGACCCTCACAAAGTACACTCACTGTGGTCTCTATCACTCAATTAACAATGTCAGAGTGGACTCTGTCTTTCTCACATTATGCTCACTGTGACTTTTGTTACATAATACCCTCAGTTTTACCTGATACATAACATAATACCCACAATGTGGTCTCTGACACATACTGCCCTCACTGTGGACCAAGAAATTTACATGTAATCCTCAAAGGGTCTCTGATATTTATACAATAAATTTGATATGGCATCTGACACTCACATAGTATCCTGTGTCCTCTAATACTCACATAATTCACTCACTTTTGACCTTGAATCACATAATATCTTCACTTGGCCTATGAGTCTCAAAAAATAGCCTCACTATCACCTTGACATTCACATAATACACTAATTGTGGACACTGACACTCATATAGTACCTTCAATATGCCTTCTGATACTCACATAATATCCTCACTGTGAACTGGGAAACTCAAACAATAAACTAACTGTGTCATTGACATTCATATAATACCTCATTTTGGACTCACATAATATTCTTAGTGTGAAGAAAAATGAGAATCTACTTCAGGTGGGTAGTTACAGGTTTTGGGTACAAAAACACTCTGGTGTTTGGCATCCATTGTAGTATACTCACATCAAACAATTGGAATAGACATTGTGACATTTCCAAATTGCACATGAAGTCAGTCACAGGTCAGTGACAATGAGATGCTATCTCTAAACTGAAGTCATAAAACCTTCAAGTGGTGCAGTGTGGAAACATGGTCAAGAGAAGAATTTACTTTTCTCCTTTCTCTGTGTGACTTAGGTCAAGAAAGAATTGTATGTCATCCTTTATCACTCACACTCCCATATTTTGGCATATGAAAGTTTGTGCATTATTGACAAAGGACTGTAGCAATTGGTTTTCCCAGGAAGTAGGTGCATGTATGGGCTAATATAATTGTTAACAACCTCAAAAGCAGATGCTAAAATAATCCCTGGGGAAATTTTGGGGATGCTATGGAGGACTTGTGAGGCACAATGACTTCTTTAGGACCACAACATGGTGAGAAGAGGATGGTTTGAAACAAGCTCTGTCTCCTCCAAACAAGGGGAGCAGGCTCTACCTATGTCTATCTGGGAACTTTTTCCAGGGTGTGTTGGTATAACTGTGTCCATTTTTGCATATGTCATGGGAAGATGTGAGCAGCCTGAATCCCACAGGGGCCTATCTAAGCTTTTTTTTTTTTTTTCAGTACTTGGGTTTGAACTCAGAGACAGTTGAAAAATAATTCACATCTCCAGTCTAATTGTGTGTTTTCATTTAGAGACAGAGTCTTATTGAGTTGCTTAGCATCTTGCTTTTACTGAGGTTAGCTTTGAACACATGATTCTCTTGCCTCGGCCTTAAGAGCTGCTAAAATTATTGGCAAGCACCACTACACCTGGCCTTTGGAATCATTTTCTGTGAGAAAGGAACTAAGGTAAGGAGTCCCCAAGGTATTCACATCCTTGACAAAGGCACACTAAGAACTTGTAACATTAATAACTAGGAACCCACAGACCAGATAGGTTTTCAGTCTGCTCATTTGTGTTTTGACAGCAAGTGTGCAGCCATGAATTCTTGTTGCCTACTGATCTTTTGATGTTCACATCACAGGAAAGTTCTGAGTAAGAATGGTTCCTGAGTATAAAAAATCTGAATCAGTGCTGGGTTCCAATGGCTCTGGTGATTTTTCCCATGGAGATAGAGGTGAGAAAACACAGGCCATTGCAGATGAACTGAGTCTACCCACCACATAGATTCCCCTTTAAATATCCCTTGACGCTTACCAGTTGTTTGTGTGTGTGTGTATGTGTCTCTCATATCCCATAAATAAATACAGGAAAAAACATTTATTCTGTTTTCACTTGACTGTAATGTCAGTGAGTCATTTTGTAGATGGTCAGTGTTTCCATGTTGACATATCCCCAGGTGATCACCTATCCTAGAGAAATGATGAAGAAGATTCATCCGTTGATGTGCCCTGTCAACAAGAAACTTTAAGAGTACTCATTCTGCAGGAGCTTATGGATGATCTGGCACCTGTTCTACAGGAGAACATCCACTTTGTCCATAAATTTTGTATTCCTACCAAAATTTGGCCAGTTCCCCGAAGGGACTGGAGCTGCTGTGTAAATAAACCATGTCAAGACCAGGAACATGGCCATCTCTCTACTTGGTTTAGGGAATGCCAGGCGTCCTCTGAACCTCAGTCAACTCTATGAAAAGTAGAGTTTTCAGATGTCAACTTTGCCTGTTTGCTTAAAAAACAAATAGGATGAGACCCAGAATGTTTGCCTCAGGCCTAGACCTGTTGAGCAGACTGCCAAGAAGTCTGGTCAACCCTGTAGACCTGTCCCATCCCCTGTGAGAAAGTTCTCTGCTTCAGACCTCACTGCTCTGAAACCTCAGGAAAAGCAGTTTCCACATTTGGAAAGGAGTCTTACATTGCATCTGGAAGGGTTCATGACAAGCATCTAGCCAAAACTGGGACCTTGGTTAGATTGATTGGACCATGGTTCTACAGTAGGTAGGCAGTAAGTTTTTCAATTCATTCATAACTTGAATATATATGAATCACCTACAATGGGCAGGGACTTTGGCTATCATTTAGAAAGCAGTAAAACTCCCAGCCACTCTGAGTTTCCATTATTGTTAAGAAGTTAGTCAAACCCACCAGGAATCCAGGCAGATGAGGAACATGTGATGTTACAGATCACATGCTCCTGTCCTTCTCTATGTATAGAAACCTCCAATCAGATATTGAGGAAAAGTATTTTCAAGAAAAGAATTGAGAGGTCTTCAGGCCAAGAGAAAGGACTCCTGCCTCAAGAGCAGTCAGTGGAGAGTTTTTGTAGAGTATGTCTGGGCAAATGTCAGATTCTACCCTTGTGGGATACACAGCAGATGACTCAAATCTGTGGCTTACCCTGTAGAAGAAATCCAGTGATTTTTTGGGGGATTCTAGGTAAACAAGAAACACAGTTGTGGCTGAGGTCTCAGAGCCAGGACTTGTGAGGATCTCTCCTTCAAACAAAGCCAATCCTCCCCAAGATTGTCCACAATTTTCTATATTGAGGTTGAACATCAAGTGTAGGGAGCCACCTAACAAAGAATGTGCTTAACAGGCTTGCCTCTTGGCTCTACTGAATATGACCTCCTTAGAATGCCTTTGCACATAATGCATGCAGCTTTGAGAGGTTCCATCTATAGGTTAGAACCAAACCCATGGTGTTTTACCTCACTCTAATGTCCACCATTCAATCTGCTCCATTTTTAAATGTGTCTATACCTCTATTCAGAAAAGTTTTTTGAGGTATCAGGAACTGTACAACCTGAAGTTTTTCAGAACCTTCCTGTTGCTCACCATGACTAAATCAGAGATGATCTTCCATGCCCACAGTCTTCTTACCCAGATTGAGAACACAGATCCCAGTGAGTCAGAGTCTTCTGATGACAGCACCTGTGGTGGGAGACTGAAGGTGTATGCAGATAAATCTCTGCCCATTCTACTGGGGTCTTCACGTTGGTCCCAGAATGAACAAGCCTGGCATCTTGCAGCTCTTGGATCCAATTCTGGGAAGATATACTATTGTGAATAGAAGGGCAGGGTTATTAGAGGCAGAGTTCTAGTGTGAATTTGGAAAAACCCTGGAAAGAGTCATTTGGGGTTGTTTGCTCCTGCAACTCTAGCACCATCTTAAGTGATAAAACTGCCTCCAAGAGCAGTGACACAGTTTACCTGCTTTTGTTTCAGGAAGCATATTACCAAATACCCTGTTATATATGGAGAAAAGTCACAAAAACTGGAATATGGCCCAACAATATCACCATCCATACAGGAAAAGATTGAATTCCCAATGTACACTGTGTACCTTCAAGAAAAGGAGTCAGCTCAGCTACCACAAAACAAGCCAGAGGACATTGAACAATGTCTCCCAGTTTGTAAAATGGTGACCCAACTCTGATTCCATCCTTTCAAAGGGAGCCATTTGTCCTGGAAGCAACATAAATTTCAGGCACCAAAATACCAGACACAGGAGGAGTTCAAGAAACTATTAGACCATTACACTCAAATTCTGCTGGATATTTTCTCACTTTTCTAGGTCTAAAGTATTCTATGTTACCTCCCACACTTTGAGAACCTAAGCAGTAAGCTGTACCAGTTACCCCACCAGAGATAGTCTTCCCTTTACCTCTGACATTGTGTATTTTATTTCTTGTGATAGTAGTTATTTTCATTGCTAAAGATAGCTTTTGATAGTAAAATTCATAATAAACTTCTATGTCATCATCAAAGTGCTCACTTGATTCATAATATCTGACATAATATCCTGCTTCTGACTTCTGGTACTAACATAATACACACAGTAGCCTCTGACACTCACAAAACAGTCTGTGGGCTCTGACACTACAAAACACACACTGTGGCCTTGTCATTCACATAATATCCTAACTGGAGCTCTGATGCTCACCTAATACATGAGCACATGACACCTAATACATTTGGCACATGACTCTCACATAATACCCTCACTGGGGCCTCTGGTACTCACATAATATCCTAACTAGTCTCTGACACTCACACATTATCTTCACTATTAGCTGTGGCAGTCACATTATATCCTCACTCTGATCTCTGACACACATAAAATTCTCATTTGGTCTCTGACACTGAAATGATATCCTCACTGTGTCATCTGACACACAAATCACCCTAAAATTGTCCTGTGATACTCACATAATATCCTCAATGTGGCATCTATCATGAATATAACACACTTAGTGGAACTCCAGATACTCACATAATACCCTTTTGTGGCATCTGATACTCACATTATACTCTTAGTGTGGCTTCAGACACAGACATAATATTTTCATTGTGACCTCAGAAACTTACATAATACCCTCACATGACACTGACATAATAAACTCATTCTGAGTTTGACACTCACATAATACCCTCAATATTATCCTCAATATTATAGTAACCTCAATACAGCACCTGATACCCACATAAGACCCTAAGTGTGCCTCCTGACACTAAAATACTATCCCCAGTGTAACTTTTGACAAATAATGACCACAGTGTGGCATACAACAGTCCTATTGTACCTGATTTGGCCTCTATCACTCATGTAACACTCTCAATGTTGCCTCTGACACTGACATAATACCCTCATTGTGACTTTGGACACTCACATAATACACTCAATATGGCCTCTGACACAGAATAGTCTCACTTTGCCTCTGACACTCAAATAATACCCTAAATTGAACTTCTATCAGTCTCATAATTACCTCACTTGACCTGTTAAACTGACATAATATCCTTACTTTTATCTCTAACACTCACATGATTCCCTTGCTGTGACCTCTAACATGCACATACTATCTTTTCTATGTTTCAGACAATCATAAAATGTTCTCATGTGTGACCTCATACATTTATAGAGTATTTGAACTGTGGCCTCTGACACTTATATAATAGCCTCAATGTAACTTCTGATAGTCACATTATATCCACAACATGAGGTCTGACAGTCACATAATACCCTCGCTGTGGCCTCCTACACTGACACACTCTAACTGGATATTGATGCTCCATAATATGCTTAATGCAGCATCTGACATTCACTTGGAACACTCATGGTGGCTGGCCTTTACCACTCACAAAATATCCTCAATTTAGCCTCTGGCACTCATATAATATTTTCACTGGGGCCTATGTCACTCAAATAATATAATTACTGTGAACTTTGAAAAACACATAATATCCTCACTTGACCTCTGACAAAGACATGTTTCCCTCACTGTGACCTACAAAACCCACATAATACACTTTGTATCACCTTTGCCTCTCAAGTAATACCCTTAATCTGACCTCTGATCTCTGACAGAATATCCTCACTGTGTCTGTCCTCTTTCACATAATACTCTCAGAGTGGTCTCTCACACACACTGTCCATACCTTGACCTCTGACACTTATATAATATCATTATTTTGGTCTCGGTCATTCATATAATATCCTCACTGTGATCTCTGACACTCACATATTCTCACTGTGGCATCTGATGTTAATATAATACCTTCAGTGTGGAAAATGAGACACATATATTTACCTTACTTTAGCCTCTGAAACTCACAAAATATTGTCACTCTTACCACTGACACTCACTGAATATCTTGCCACATCTATTTTCTGCCACTCTGACATTTGACACATCTCTGTTGGAGTACAGTATTTGACACTTGACAAGGTTTGTTGGAATAGAGGACTCAACACTTGACATGATTCTGTTGATCGTCCTCCCTCTTGGGGGCCATAGGCGTGCATGTCTCCATGTGTACTTGCTTTTTAATATTAATAATCAATATATCATTAGAAACTTATTGGAAAAAAACATTGGGAAGGTTTTACTGTATTGGGACACAAAATAGTGCACAATAAAAACTTAGCAGTAATCCATAGATAAAAAGTATGAAAATAAACAGTTGTAACTGTGCTTGAGTTAAAAGGAGACAGTGATTGTTTTAGTATAATAATAGATGGATAAAGAGGCATTCCTCTGAGCTTGGATGTGGTGTTTAGCCTTTGCTGCTTTCCTAGTTTTAATAGTTGGTTCTGGAGGTACTTTACATAATAAAAACATTTATGTTAGTCATACATATAATTTGCATTTTCCTATGTTTAGTCTAATTCTTTGAGAATCTGAGTAATATTACATTCCACTAATATATGAAATTAGAAAAGACTAAATATTAACTTTAATTTGATTTCTTTGCCCTTTAATAATAGTAAAAACTTTTCACTGTTAAACACTGGAGTTCATGGCGGGGGTGGTTTCTCAGAAAATCTAGTGATATGTTTGTTCTGGAGGTTGAAGGCTTGCAGATCATGGTGCCCTCAGTTTAGCTGGGAGATAAGTTTGTTTCAGTTTAGCGGGGAGATGAGGTTGTTTTAATCTAGCCTGGAAATAAGGTTGTTTTGGTCTGGACTGTCATACAGAGAGAATGTGTACTTTGAGAAGAAGCATAGATTGTACTTTTGAAGGTTTTTCTTATTCTAAACTAACTATAAAATGATATAATCATTACTAAAGAAAAATATCTAAAAAAAAGTCTGGGAGAAAAATAAAGATTCAGAGTCAGTCTCACAACACTTGGTGTCTCTGTGTGCTGTTTCTCCACCACACCAATGCCTCCCATCCACCTAGGACCCCCAACTGCTGCTAGGGCTGGGCCCCGGCAATATCTTCTCTGAGTTCCCTGATATTCAATACCCTTACTGTGGCTTCTGCCACTCATATAATGATATCAGTGTGACCTCTGACATTCACATAATATCCTCACTCTTCTATTGAAACTCACATAATATCTTCAGTGTGACTTCTGACAATCACATAAATCCTCATTATGTCCTTGGCCCTCCCAACATACTCTCACTGTGACCTCTGTTATTCACATAATACTCTCAGTGTGACCTGAAGTACTAACGATACACATAACGTGCCTTTAGCTACTCACAATGACCACACTGTGGACTATAAAACACAAAATATCCATACTGGTTCTCTGACACTCATGTAATAAATTCAATATGGATTCTGACATTCATATAATATGATTACTGTGGCCTCTGACACTCACAGAATATCCTGTTCCTTAACACTCATAAAATACACTCACTTTTGCCCTTGACAATCACATAGTAGCTTCAGTTAGCCTCTGACTCTTAGAAAATACCTACATTATTATCATGATATCACATAATACCCTAACTATTGAAGCCAGAATTAAGGACAGGTAGTTAGTGTAGAAATAGGGGATCGGGTCAAATCGAGGAAATGGAGGCCATAAAGTCATCTGCCTCTGGAAGTTGGAGACTGCCCCTGGAAGAATGGAATATCAAGGAGCTCCAGAGCCCATTGATTACCAAATTTACCTGCCTTTATCAAGGAGTGCTAGCATGGAGCTGCTAATTAATGCCCCCTGGGCCCTTGCCTGCCTGAATCACCTTGGCCCTCCCCCTGCCCATGGCTTCTCACTTAATGCAAAACCAGGCCTAGTCACGTAGGCAGGAAGTAGAGATAAGGGGGAGAGAACTGGAGAACAAAAGAGACCCTAACCTATAAAAGATGGAAGCGCTCCCTTCTTGGGCTTTAGAACATCAGCCATGGCCCCCTTCTTCCTGCTGGGAGAAGTCTGTATTATTACCTTTAAATAAAACCTGCTTAATATGCTTGCCTTGGCGTGCTTCTCTAGTATTCAATCTTCAACATTAGAAGGAGCAGAAATCGTCACTGGTAAACGGCGGTATCAGATTTGGAGGTCCCACCCAGGTTTACACCAAGGTAAGTAAGCTTCTCTCTCCACACACCCCACATCTGTTTGAGGTGCATCTTTCTTTCTGTCTCTTTATTTTTGGAGGGCAAAATGGGGACCCATCAGCTACTTAAATGCAGTTAGTTCAGCCGCCATTCTTAAGACTCGGGTGAGAGGTTTCCCGGCCCAGGCAAGTTTCCAATCACCTGCTCTGTAGGCATGTTGGAATCTGCTTAAGCCATTTCCTACTTTTGGAGCACAATTGCCAGGAGTACACAGTGTCCCTAGTCCTGATCTGCCCAGGATGCGTGGAGGTGGAGGAAGGGTTGGAACAACTGCGGGGTTCTCGGCCCATGCTACTCTCAGGTGGACCCCAAAGGTTCCTTCTCCAGAATCCCCCTTCCGACAGCCCTGAGGGGTATCCAGAGTGATCAGTAGTCGAGTGGCACTGAGGGAAAGCGCCAATTACCTTTTTCTCCATATGGGTCGCACAGTGCACAATACTCCCACACATCCACTCCCTCCTGGATGCTCCCCTTCCCTTGCCAGTCAGACATTAGGAATTCAAGCTGTAGGATTAAGGCCTGGGATTATTAGTATGAAAATGCCTAGGTTCCCTTTGTTCGCATAGTTAGCCGTCACTAGTCTAGACATGTACAGTCTCCCCATTACTGTTCCTGTGCTTAAATGTGATCACAGTGTTCTCTTTAAGCTGCAACAGGGAGGCAATTTAAAAACCCCTCCAGTGAGACACTCCAAGCAAAGGGTGTTATACACCTAACAACCAATAGATGTCCCCCCACCCTCCGGAGATTCCTTTAGTCTACAGGGCAAAAAGATAGGCAAAAGGCACATGTTTTACTTTTGTCATCATTTTCATAATTAGGAGTTTATAGTGGCAGGAGGAAAGCAGTAATGCCCTTAAGTCTGAATCCTCCCAGGGTCTCTAGCACAGGGCAAACTAGGACCCTAGCACTTTGCTGAAGAAGGCCAGAAATAACTTTGGCAAAGCCAGGTAATGAGAGATGGGTTTTTCTGGAACATAAGGAAGCTCAAAGTTAGGGAGACGTCCCTAATAACTCAGAAGGGAGCTTCTCTCTCAACAGTATTGCCAGGTTCACCACTAGCCTGCATACTGCTAAATTGCAAATGAGCAAGAAAAGTGCCTTTCATATGTTACCATGCTTGACATCAATAATCTCTACCATGAGAAGTGAAAGCCTTCAGGAATTGCCTACTAAGGGAGAAAAATTGAGGGAACCCTCCCAACCTAAGACAGACACAAATAAGTTTAAGGAGGCTTTTGGAAGATCCTAATAAATATTGAGATGTTTCAAAACTTATGCCAGGTTTTTGACTTCACCTGGAAAATTATGCTATTAACCATCTAGAGAACAGGCAGTTCCCAGAAACCATCCTAACTGGGATTCAAGTAATGAGTAGGATGCCTAAAAAAACTATTATGCAGCCTTCAGGAAAGTCCTACTATTTTCATGGAGAGACTTAGGAAAGCAATAAGAAAACACACCACTCTGAATCCTGAATCCATAAAGGGCCACCTACTTTTAAAGTATAAATTTATCATTTAACCAGCCCAAAATATTTAGAGAAAATTACAAAAATTGGCACGTGGCCCTGATCAATCCTCAGATGATCTTCTCCAGCTTGCATCTTCCATTTTTTTATAGACATCAAAAAGAAAGAAAAGGGAACATATAGGCAAGTAAAAGGACTTATTAAAGATCATTCAAACTGATAGAAACTTTTAATGCCTTGCAATACTCCATGCAATTTGCCCATTTTAGGAGTTAAAAAGCAAACTGCCTAGTCCAAAACCTTAGAATAATGAAGCAGTAATTTCCCCCACCCTGTAGTTCTTAATCCATACACTTTTATCTTGGATTCCAACTGCTGTTTGGTTTACTAAGTTAGATTTAAAAGATGGCTTTTTCTGTTTATGCTAGACTCTGAATAGCAATTTCTGTTTGCCTTTGAGGAACCAGATACTGTATCTCAACTAACCTAGACAGTGTTGCCTCAGGATTTAGATGGCCCTCACCTGTTCCAGACAAACCTTAGCTAAGGACTTAACAAAATTCAGAGATAAAACATCTGTGATTGTTCTCCAGTAAGTAAATGACATCCTTTATGTGCCTCTTTCACCTGCCAGGCACCACTTTCTATTGATGATGACTTACACTTAGGCTGCACTCAGAAATTCTCTTGGTATGATTTTCCCTGAGGTCCTTAAACCCACTTTTAGGTGCAGAAATATCTGGCCATACTGTCTTTGCATAAGGGTTCAATCTCTCAACCTGACTATTGCATGTCTGGCAAAAAGCCCACTCTGATAATGCCAAGGTTGCTTTTAACAGCCCCTGTAGGACACACTGACTACAGGACAGTGCAACAGACACTGGCACGATTGATGCTCCAGTTAAGTCAAATTGCCGGTTGAAAAAGTGCCTGCAGGTGGCAGGAAAAGCAAAGTTTACCATGGCATAATACCATTTTTCAACATGCACCAAACTGGAAGAGAGGAATGGTACACAGGTTCAAAGCTGAAGATTCAGAAAGAGAAGGTTAAGGACATTTTGGGGGACACTCAATGCAGAAGGGTGCTGGAGATGAAAACCATCATCAATGACGGGACACTAAAAGAAATTGTCAACCTTTATGGTCTCCCACAAAATTGGAGGACATTTCTTCAGCTTCATCATACATTCAAATACATACAGTAAGAGTAATTGGGTTGTCATTTGTAAGCAACTATAATTACTGACAATAGTTCATCTTGCAAAGGACATCAATGCCCTTGCAAATTTCTGCTTCTTTCTTGTTGCTTGCAAGCAAGGGCTGAATACACATTTGCAGATTGGATTTTCTGAAACATGACTTATGAAGAAAAATTTTCTTACACCAGAGCATCTACACACAAGCAATAAAATTTAAACAAGTACAAATATGGAAATGCAGCAATGAAATATGTTTCTCAAATAAAGAGTGTACCATATCATAAGAAATTTTATCAAAAACATCTCTGCTAAAATATCAAAATGAGTACAGAACACACGTGAAACCTGAATTTCATAAACAGAAAATTTTAAAGAACACCTAAATTTGTGATAGGATATACTGAACAGAAAAATCAGTTAATAAAGTATTTCCAAAGTTCAAAATCCTTCTTTTCTTGTAATTGCTAATATCAACAACAAACATGCCACATACCTAATGTCTGTGATTTTATTTTTTTCATGTCACTTCTTTCAAATAGGAGTTCTTGTGTCATGCCTTACTCTACAAAGCAAAATAAAGTTATTTCTACAACCATGGTAAAATTAGAACATGACATCTGTCACCCAGTTCTACACAGCATATCATAAGAACATTCATCAAAATTATCCATTTCTATTAAAATTTTCCAATAATATTGAGACTATATGTCAATTGATACAGGGAAACCAGGTTTTATATACCCCCTGTGCCTCCTGATTGATATCAGCAGAAGCTATGACATGTATTCAGCCACAAATTATTTAATTATATAATAATATAATATCTATCCAAATGCAAAGAACTATACAATGAGAAAAAGGAAAACCAAGATCAGTTCTTTTTTGTCTTCAAACTGTTAGTTCTCCAGTTGACATTGAGTTCAACTTGGAAAAGCCCCAGCTTTAGAAGTCCAATTCATTTGCATGGAGGATGCTTATGTGCCAAAGTAGGCTACAAGCTCAAATAGATTACTGCAATTGACCTTTTGAAATTCATGCCATTAAAACCTGTTGAACATTTTTTCTTCATGAATTTGCTGATTATATACCACATAAGCATATTCATGAGGATGATATAACCTTTCAGTTCCTGAGAATTGTCTCATCATCAGGTATACCTACCCTTAGGAAATGCAGATCACTGTGGAAACACTGCTGACTGCCACCACAACTCCATCTTGAAATCTAACTTTGGAATGAGCTACTTAAAGCTGGTACTTTTCCAACTGTTCTATTCACTTGATTTAACAGAGGAGAAAATGTTTTGAAATTGAGAGTTGGCATTGTCTGCAAATGCTCTGTAATAGTACGTGACTCGATCCTGTTCCAGTCTGACTCTGTAAAATGATTTGCAGGAAAACAATCCCAAGTCATACATAAACAATTTCAAATAAATTTTTAATTACAATTTTGAGAACAATTCTGCCAGAAACCTTAGTTGTACATCAAGATCCATAGTCCAGGGCATATCATGGCAGAAATATTTAACAAATTTAAGAAGGAAATAGACTCTAGCTGAACACCGGGCAGACAATTATCTTAGTGATTGCTGGTGGCCTGGGGAATGAGGAGAGGCAGGCATATGTGGGAAACATTATGTCATCATGTTGTTAGTATAAAAGAGATTTTTGTGATTATTTACACCTGAACTCCAAGTCATTACAATCACAGTCTATTTATTCTTTTCTTATTCTATTTCCCTTGCTTTTTCTGTTGAAGCATTCTAAATAGCAGAATTCTAGGCAAAATTCACAGCCCATAAGAGATGCTGAATCTTGCCAGCTCTCTCAGGTATAGGGGAGGATGAGGGATGTGGTTCTCAAAGACAAAGCCTTAGAGAATGCATAAGAAAATTAGCCATATACTGTCTGCAAATATAAATAGTCTATCTAAGGGAAGAGGTGATGACTCACAGGTCAGTAATGCCAGTAAATATTTACTGGTATAAAAAAAAGAAAAAAAGAAAATAGAAAAACCTCATTCAATTTTCAAATTTTCTAGCAATTTTATTTGTAGCAATTCCACTTGTGATTCATTAAATTGTGATTTGTTGCAGAAAACCATGCCCATTGAACTCTCATTCATTTATTTCCACTCAAATTCTTTGTACTGTGGTGTTATTTATTTATTTATTTATTTATTTTTGGAGAAATGTCTATCCTGGTCACATGTGCTCCTGTGAAGGTAGAGCAAAAATAGCAAGAGGTACAATATTCAAAGTAGAAGGGACTGGCATCCCATAAGTAGGGGTTGAAGGGCATATAATTTCCAGGCTCCAGTAGAAGAATACACTTTGTTTCTGTCCCCAAGTGTTATTTGGGGGCCTTGGGAAACAAGGGTTTTCATGAGTGGCTTCCCAGAAACCTTGACTGTGCTTCAGATACCTCATGATGTCATAGAGTGTGGAATGAGTGTATGATGACATCACAGTTACCATGGCAAATACAGAGACTTCTGGTCCTAGCTGTTTCAGATCAAGTTTCAAAACAAGTGCAGGCTCACCTGTGATTGTATGTGGGAAATATGAAAGGAGTGAGTTCAAGGGGCCTGTGCTTTTCAAGTAATGTGATACGAATGTTGTCACCCAGGAGCAGAGGAGCCAGGGAGTGTTGGGTTTCTGGCCTCAACATCCTTCATCTAAACAACTCTGTCTAAGAGAAGGAATTCCACTGAAGATTGATACTCCACAGAGTCCTTCAGGCCCACTTTGTGGAACTGTCCTCTTTTGTCCATGGAAGACATATTGGCCACCTTCCCCATCTCTGTCCTGCTGCAAGTAATTACTCCCCAACAGGTCTAGTGCATTGGGAAGGGAGGGAGAAGTTTGGGAAGGCTACTGAGGCTTCAGTTTTTCTATGAACTCTACAGAGATTGTAACCTTTGTGGTTACTATTGTCTGAGAATTTATTCACTGTGTATTTTCTATGATATTTGAAACCAATATCACCTTAGAAACATCCAGGACTTGTATACATCTTATAAATAGAGTAGCCTAAATAATCTCTCTATCCTATATGGATTTATTAACCTAAATTAACTTAGTAGTCTCATTACCTGCATAGATTTTATGACCTGTATAACTCCTATGATCTGGGTTGTTTCTATGGCCTGTTTAACTTCCATGACTTAGTTATATTCTATGATCTGTGTAGGCTCTGTGACCTACAAACTTTCTTTTTTTGAGTAACTTGTAAAATATGCAGAGTCCCAATAGCTAGCATAACCTCTATGACCCACTAGCCTTTATTTCCTACAATGGTTTTATGTATGTGTACCCTCTATGGAATGAATATCCTATTCCCTTGTAGTCTCTTAAGACTGGAGACTATTTTTCTAAGATCTGTGTAGCTTCTGTAATCTTTGGAACTACTTTAACCTAAGAAAATTCTACAGTTTTTATAGCATCTATTTTAAAAGGTGAAAATTTTTGCATACCTTGAATGACCTTACTAGTGTAGCTGCCACATCTTCCCTGACTTGAGTACCCCTGTGGAACTCAGTATCAGTAGAACTACCATAACCTTTCTGACCAGCATAGCTGATATGACCTGTGCAGCTTCTATGACCTGAGCATCTCTTAGGACCTGAATAGCCTACATGACCTGAGTATCCTTGATGTCCTGCATAATTTCTATATCCTGAGGATCTTCTAGGACTTTTGTAGACTCTAGTTACTGAGTAGTATCTATAACCAATAAAACCTTTTCATAGTCTTTGTTACCTGTGTAGCCTCAGAGATGTGCTTCAATTCTTTGGCCTGAGAATCCTATATGACCTGTGTCACTACAAAGCATGAATAGCCTAAATGACCTCAGTATCCTCTATGACTTTAGACTCCACTGTTTTCAGAGTAACCACTATGGCATGAACAGTTTGGTTGCCTTCATTAGCCTCTAATAACTGCAGAGACTCCATGACCACTGAAACCTTTACAGCCTGAGTAACCTAAGGGACATTAATAGATTTATGACTTGCTTATACTCTATGACCAGTAAAAACTCTATGACATGAGTATCCTATATGAAGTGAATGTCCTGTGTCCTGTCCTGTCATCTTGTAACTTGTATGAACCTTTAAAATCTATGACCTGAGTATTCTCGATAGTCTACCTAGCTTCCATCCACATAGTAGTCTATCTTCTGCATACCTCTGTAAATTGTGTGGGCTCAATGACCCAAGTAGCCTCTAAAATATTTGTAGTCTCTTTGACCTCAGTAGCCTCTATGAATTTTTAGCCTTTCATCTGAGGAGGTACTATGATCTGCCTAGATCCTATATCATGAGTAACCTCAATTGACTAAATACCTTGTATAATAAGAGCAGTATTAAGACATGTAGCCTTTTGGAATACCATAACCTCTATTTTCTGTAAAGTCATTATGGCCTATGTAGTCTCTATGACCTGAGTATTCTCTTTGACCTATATTGTATCTAGGACTTGAGATTCTTTGATAATATCTGTAGCATTTGTGAACTCAGTACCTTTTATGGCCTGAACTCTATGACATGAATAAGCTCTACATCCTGAGTAGCCTTTAGGACCTGCATGGTCACTATGACCTGTGGAACTTCTATGACCTGGGTAGCATGAATGACCAGTACAGTTCCTATTACCTGCCTAGCTTCTATGGTCTGAGAAGCACTCATAATGTGCATCTATACTATGACTTGAATATCTTCTACAAACTTATTACCCCATGTATTCTGCAAAGTTACTATTTCCAAATAATTCTCCTTAAATATATTACCCTCTGTGATTTTTTAAACTGCTATATCCTGCATAGCCACTAAGGTCTGTGTAGCCTCTATGAACTACAAAGCTTCAGTAGCCTGAATGGTGTTTACATGCATCCTACATATGTACAGAATATATTACTTATATTCTGTGACCCTTGTATCCTCTATGTCCTGTGTAGTCTCAATGTCCACATAGCCTAAATTACACAATTAACCTCCATATTTTTAGTAGGGGTTATGACCTGCTTACCCTCCATATTCTGTGTAGCCTCTATGACCCATATAGACTGAATTTTCTGTGTAAATTTTATGACTTGATTGACTTATATAATCTGAGCATCATATAAACCTGCATAGCTTCTATGATCTGGGTAGATTCTAGAATCTGGTTCCCTTCATGGACAGAGTACCCTCTGTGGCCTTTGACATCTCTATGGCCTACATTGCCTCCTTTACTTGAGAAATTTCTATGAGTTAGCTAGCCTAAAAATTTACAGTCTCCATGATGTTCTTAGATTCTCTGGCCTGAGCATCAGATATAAATTTCAAAGTATTTATGATATGCATAACCTCTAATTCCTAGATACTCTCTATGACTTGAGTAATCTCTATGTATTCAGTAGACTGCACCAATAGCATAACCCATATTATCTATGTAACCTAAAAATGTTTCATACCCTCTATGTCCTGTTTAACTTCTATGCCCTGTGTTGGCAGTATTGCCTATGTTGTCTCTATGTATTTCTTTACATATATCCCCTGTGCACATTCTTTAATGTTTATAACCATGGAGAATTTATGTCTTACCAAATTCCCAGAGAATACTCCATGAATCCATTAGCCTTTATTATGTGCATAGACTTTGCTACCTGCACAACATCTATGACTTTTGTTGCCTCTATAGTATGAATATTATTGGTGACCTGAATAGTCTCTGTGAACTGTATTCACTCTATAACTTAAGTAGCCTTTATGGTGTTAATAACAAAAAGGAGCTAACTACTTCTGTGATCTACTTAACATCTATGTTCTGTGTAGCCTTACTGGTCTGAGTAGTTTTCATGGCCTAAATATCCTTTATGCCATATCTGCATAGCCCCTTAAAACTTGAACAGTCTTCATGGTATGCATAGTTTCTGTGGCCTGAATATGATCTATGACATTGGAAGCCTCTATTTCCTGCAAAATCTCTATGTTTCGAGTTGCCTGATTGACATCCTTAGCCTCTATGACCTTTGTATCCTATTTGGCCTACATTGTCTTTATGGCCTGAGGAGTACATATAACCTGACTCAATTTTCTCTATTCACTCATTCTGTGTTTTGTGGTTGTCTCCCATGATAAGTCCAGACAAAAGATATAAGAGGAAATATATAAAGTGAACCTTGGTCATAAGTGTCCAAGGTTTTATCAGTCACAATTGATCACTAAAATACAGTTCTCTTATTTTGTGGTATTTCTGTACATATAAATGGCATATGCCCATTCTTTTAAATTTCTTTCACATTAGTGAAAATATTATATGTATATTTTTATAGTATAAGTTTAAGTATATCCACATTTGCATGAAAAAATAACTTTAAAATTTGCTTTAGGCTTGGCCCACTGGTGCATGCTTGCAATTATAATGGTTTGGGAGCCTGAAGTACGATTATTGGGAGTTCAAAATCATCCTCAGGAACTTATCAAGGCCCAGAAAAATTTAGTTCAACCCTTCCTCATAATAATAAATAGGAGTAGGATGTGGCTCAGTGCTTAAGCTCCCAATCACTCTTCCTTTGCACACATGACACAACATTGTCTCAACCTGACCATTACTTCCTGACCTCCCAAAACAACAAATCAGGGTTCACTCAGATCAGAAATCTGGGTCTATCCTTGCTTGCTTCCCATCCAACCATGCCCCCTGAAACCCTGTAGCATTTCATCTGCACAGACACCACAGCAGAGGTGGTTGCTCTGGCCTAACTCCAGAACATACTCAATTGTTCCATGGAGACCTTACTTTAAAAAACAAAGATCTGTTGCTAGCACTTAAAAATGACAGGTTTGGGACTGGATGTGTGGCTCAGTGACAGAACAATTGCTTATCATGTGTGTGGCTCTGCATTCTATCCCCAGCACCTAAAACAAAAATAAATTAAAATAGCCAGGTGCACTGGCACATGTCACTAATCCAAGGCTCAGGTGGCTGAGGCAGGGAGATTGCAACATTGAGGCCAGTCTTTTTGAAAATGCCCTTATTAAAGTGTACTTTTATATAAAAAATGTAATGACACCCTTGAGGTGATCCTGTATCATACAGTAGTTTTGGTCACAAAATAAATATATCAAGATAGCAACTATTTCTCTTACATCTGAATTTGTGAAATCACTCTATTTAAAAATTACCATAGTTATGTGGTTGTGGATTAGTTGTAGCATGCCTACCTACCATGTGTTTGGTACTGGGTTTGATTCTCAGCACCAAATATAAAATATAAAATAAAGGTCCTTCAACAACTAAAACAATAAGTAAAAATTATCATACACATGCTATCTCATTTTATTCAAAATTTTTTCTGCCCCCCTCCCTTTTCCATTTCTCCCATCTATGTGAATTGAAAGTCAACTGTAATGATGTCATCTTTAATCTGGCACCTGGGGTACTGTGTTTTTTGTGGTTCCCATCCCCTGTCCAGTTTTCCAGTATTCTGCTATATACATTGAATTCTTTATAAGAGCTTTGGAACTTTTATAATACAATGCAATTTGTTTTTCAAAATATTATCACTGTTTTTGAAGGGATTTGAGTATTGAATGACATTACAATGAAAGCACCTGGCATAGTGTGACTGAGATTCTGAGAGGCCCCCATTTTCTCTGTAGGGACTTACATATTGTTCTTACCTAGAATGGCCCTTTTTTTGCTATTTAGAAAACTTCTACTCATTCTTCAATTTCTAGTTGAATGGGAAGGATTTCCCAATACTTACATGCAGTCCATCAGAAAATTTCTCTGGAAATTTAGAACCTGTGCACTGATAAGGGGACAGCAGAAACACTCAGAGTTTTGTCATGAACCAGCAGCATCTATGGAGATTGATGCAGGTGTTTGGGACTTTGAGATCACCTGGCACAGCCAAGCACCTCCTTTTTTGAACTTTACCCTCAGTTTCCTGTTATCCCTCCACTGTTCTCTAACATATTGTTTTTGTTTAAAGCACCCATATTTGTTTCTGCAACTTGTAGTGTATATCCACAACTGCTGTCCTGTCTCCCCTGAGTTGAGTCAGTCTTACAGATAAAACAGTAGTTACACAGAGGTTGTTTTAGAGTCTCTCCCTCTGAGACCCAACTTTGAGAAAGATCATGGTCAGAAACACATCATGCCTCATTCTGAGAAGCCCTGGACTAGCTGGTTAGGAAAATACAGAAGATAATTTTTGCCAAGAAGCCATGCCTATCCTGTACTGGAAGGCTAAGGAAGAAGCTGAATGCCACAGGGCTGCAGAAAAGCAAAAGGCAGGTCCTGTGCAAACACACACACATTTAATACAGGCTAGACTACTCCACAAGCAGGGCAGGGACCTTGTTATTTGCTCACCTGTATCTCCTCTACTTCCATACTCTGTCTGACACACAGATAGCAATCAAATTGTGCTCATCTTTATGCTAATAAAGTATTATCATCAGCTGTACTGTTTAAATGGTGAGACTGACTCAGATGAGCAAAGTGATTCAAGGTCATTCACTGGTGATATGGGTTGCTGATAAGACCAGACCCCAAGTTAATTTTTCCCTTGACCTAATCAGTGTATGAGACCAAAGAGCAACTCTGCAAGACCCCTTCCATTCCATTCAGATGGAGTTCTACAGGAGTTTTTTTTAGCAGCCAGTTGGGAAGGGATGGCAGGTGTACAAGTGAGATTGACTGAAGAACCTGGTGGATAAAGAAGAACAGAGCCATTTGGGATGCTATTAGATGTGTGTGGAAGTGGGTCAAGCCAGACATCAGAAGTTTCCAGGGCTAGAAGGGAAAAAGGAGACTCTAGTTTGTTAAATAGATCAGAAGAGGAGGAGCCAAGTGTTCAGAATGCAGTGAAGCAAGGGTATGAAGTGGGTATGGTTCTGCAAATCACAGTCAATTGGAGCCCAAATTTTGGGAGTAGCCTATGAAATTGAGTGGACCTGAAGTGATGGGCAGATGGAGTCCTGTGGAGTCAAGTGTTGCTCAGTGCAGTACAGCAAATGGTTGGAGTCAGCAGGGTGGACTTCATTGGAACCCTAAAGCCTAGTCTCTAGCCTCAAAAAATTTGTGGGAGCAACTGGTTCAGGGCAGCTCAGGTGAGCTCAGTCTGGAAACAAGGAGGACAGGAGTTAAGTAGACAGTGGTGGGTGCATTTGCAGCAGGCAAATGATACCCAGGGAGCCCAAAGAGGCATACAAGCTTTGGAAATCATGTTGAACATTGCTGTGGTCCAAATGAGAAATCAGGGCACTTGGTCTTTTCCTGCTTTATATGCGAGCTCAGAGTCTTTTCTGTTGGAGCTTCTGTTTCTCACTTTAACAGTTAGGGAATGGAGTGAGGAAGAAGATGCCATGGTAAAGCCTTCCTTAGTTCTTTCCTCTCACTTGTTGCTGTCAACTTTCCGAGTATTCAGGTGACTTCGTATCCATGGGATTTCTGGGAAGGGTCTTGGTGAATGTTTGCATGGAGATTTTGCTTTATGGAAGCAACCATTGTTGGATGTGTGTTCACACAGGTTTCTCCTGGTATCTGATGTGTAGATTGTGTAATCTGGTGGTCCAAAATGGTAAACATGTGGTGTGCATGTCACTGGAGCCTAGGTCAGATGCCAAAGCCCATCTCACTCACCCATGGTGCAGAGGCTTCCTGGTGTCTGGGCAGTGAGATAAGCATAGATGAGTGAGGTGACCATGACAATTGCCAGGAGCAATATTGGTGGTCTCACTGCATCTGTAAAGTAGTACAAAGAGCAATGCCTGCCTCTGAGGCTAGTGGAAGACCAAGCCCCAGTTTTGTAATTCTCTAAAAGACTGTACAGAATAGGTAAGTAGGTGATCTGCTTTATGACTCTTAAAATTAATTTTTCCATATGGAAATGTACTGTTTTTGTATTTTAAAATAAAACTCTTCTGTATGAGACTCTGTTCTAGAAATAGAAGACATAGATGTGAATAAAAATGACAAGAATTCCTGCTTCAGTCCTTGTGAGGGCTGCTGTTCCACTGGTGTGACATAAGAATTAAGACACTAAAAGGCATGAAGCATTGATGAAGCCCCAGTTATCAGTGAGCTGTTGTGCTTCCTCAAATATACAATTTTGAACATTAGAGAAACTCACCAAGGCATGTGTGGGAAACAAAGTTTATTTAAATAATAGTAACATAGACTTCTCCCAAGAGGGAGAAGTGGACCATAGCTGATGTCCTGATATCTACAGAAGTGAGAGCATCTTGCTACTTTCATGTTTCAGTCTTCAGCTCTCTTCCCCCTTATCACTTTCCTTCCTCTGTAGATTTAGGAAATACAGATGCAATGGTCAAAAGCTGAGAAGCAGGTGGGTTTGAAGGACCAAGGTGTAGTAATGCACAAAATAGCTGTCCTGTAGTCATTAATTAGCAATTTTTACAATTCTCTGCAATAAGGGACAATTCTTGGGACAGGTTACCTTAGCAACAGGTTGAGAAGGGGCAGGTTATCTTGGTAAGTTTGGGGGATTGACTCTAGAGGCATTGACAATTCAATAACTCCGAGAATAAGTTCAATATCCCAGATCCAAACTGACATTCTCTTTCAGAATAGGACCACATTACCTATCTACACTGCCTGCCTATATTGAATGCTTGCTTCAGTGATTCCTTTAGGTATCTGACATCATGCTACCATCCATAGCAATGTTTAACCTGCTCAGTTATTCTAAAACACACCCCTCATCATGTCACTTAGCTTCCCCCAGTCCTTTCCTACCTGAGATAAAGGCCTTCTTCAGAAACTTGCCCTCACTTTCTTCTCCAGTTACATCTCTCCATTTATCTCAGATATTTCCAGGACACCTCTCTCACTCCACCAGTACATAACTATGTTTGAAGTGTGTTTTTCCCTTGAAAGAAATTCTAATTTCTAATTACATGCTAGAGCATGGTGGAACTGTACTTAAGACTTTTTCTAGAGTCCAAAAGTATCTGCACATCTGTCTGCTGGATGGGTTAATGGAAATTTTCAAAATTAGGGAGTACTTCAGTACTAGTTTTGCAAAAAGCCTATACTTTCTTTAAACTCTTAATTAATTTTATTAATAAAATTATTCTTCAGCTAAGAAAGTAACTGTCATCACTTTAAGCTCATGACCCATAAATGACAGAGGCAGGACAGTAAACAAAGCTTGTATCAGCAAGCTTTCCTCTATTCTGCAGCAAGGTACATTGATCAAGCATAGGAGGACCAATTTTCTGGGTATGAAGATGACTCCCCAGTTTACAGAAGGATTCTGAGATCTCTTTATATGTAATGTGCATTTTACTTTTCTTTATTGAATTTATCATTACAGAAATAACAGCATTATACTTTTTTTAGTAAAACTTTTAACATCATTTATTATTCAATGTCAATTGAAAATGGAAAATTACAAGAAGACATATTTTATAGATTGCGCACCCATGTTTAGTTTATTCATTCCTGAAAAGTTAAAATGAATCACAAACAAATGCAATAGTTTTCAATACACTTTGGTGACTGCTCACAATTTCTACCATTGATATGTTAGTGAGTTGGAAAGAACTGAAAGGAACCTGACTGAAATTTGACCTGCTTACACTTTCTCTTCACATCCTCAACTGGAGGGGTGGGCTAAAACAATGAAGTACTATGAGTGCCAAAGGAGAAGACAGGGTTCCTTGGTCTTGGTGAAGAATACACTGCTATACTTCTGCATTTGAATCTAGTTATTATTGAACCCCCCAGTATGGTCTTCCTGGGATTCAGTAACCACCCTGTGTGTATTTATTGGAAGATGGAACACACTTATCTTATATCCCATATCTTCTCTTCTCCCATAGTTTTGACCCACTGGACTTCTGTGCTTATGGAAATTAAAACTCCTTAATATGCATGAGGAGGTCAGATGCAGGTAACGTGCTGTAAGAGCAAAAGCACAAGCAGACCTCAACAGATTCAGAGAAGGCTTTATTCCTTCACAGACTTGGGTGTTGTCAGGGTCCATTTTCCAGGTGAGAAAAAAAATGGCCATCAGTTACAGAGGGGATTTGGGTTTATAGGGTAAAATGAGGATGATGCAATCATTGGAAATCATGTATGTGCAGTTTTGATTCTCAGGGGCTAGTTGTATAGGTTAAAACCAGACCCCAAGAGATGAGTACTTACATCTTTTACCTAGTCATTTAGGACTCATTGGTCATGTGGGAAGGTGAAGGCTTAGGGCCCAGCATTGAGTGTCTTCCCTTTTCCCCAGGACCCATTGTTATCAGGAAAGAAAATACTGGGAGATGTTTAATGTCTGAACAATTTTCTCCCCCCTCATTCCAAGTCATACCATATCTCCATTTTTCTTGGGGAGTTGTTTTATAGCAAAATTACTTTCCATAATTCTCCACATGTGGTTACATGTATGTGCTATGTTCATTCATGTGGTCCAGTCTATTGTCTTGGAATTTACTCATGAAACATAAGCACAAAGATACAATTTAAAAAATTATAATAGCAGTATCAGGCTATTAAGGCATGGACAGGGCTACTTTGAGCAGGGATCCTAACTATGTAGAAAGAACACTATGCGGTTAGTCCTCTTTTGCCTGACTTTTACCTCCTCCTCCTATTCCTCCTCCTCTCATTCTCTCCATCCCTCCTTCCTTCCCTTCCTTTCATAGAATTAAGAATACTAAATACCTAATGTATGTGGTATTACACAGTATTTGACCTTCAACTAGCATATTTCCAGTCTTCTCAATGTTGTCTTGAATGCCAGGTTTCAAATATTTCTAAGGGCCCAATAATATACTCCTTTAATTCTTCAGCTGTTTTGAATATCCCAAGGTGCATGAGTAGTCTAGGCATGTGAGACACCAAATGTATTTTCTCTTGTCAAAGTGTTGAAATTTTTCCATTTATATTGATGTTGGTCTGTGCAGTTTCACTCGTGCCTTGCTAGCTTATACTCAGGGTAAGGGTGTGGAGTCAATACCCAGACTCCAGGAGTTGGGTGGAAGCAGGTTTGTGGCAAGTGCCTTCAATCTGGTTTATTGTGGGAACAGGCATACATTTTATAGGCTTCTTGTCCAATCAAAATGTTCCACAGGGTATCAGACCACCAGGTTTCTATATGAGTTCTCTTGATAAAATGGAATCAATTTGGGGCAGTTGTTTACTTTCCCAGGTAGCTGAAGTGGAACACTCCTCCCCACAAGTTTTTCTTGCACATTTGAGATGTTCATTGCTGCCAGCCAGGACCTAGGATTTCTTCCAACAATAGCATGTGGCAAAATGTGGCCCTGTGCTGCAAGTGCTATTTTTCCTGGTGCCCACAGAAGACATGTGGATGCTGGGTGCATGGGCCTCTTTGTGGGCCAGGAGTGGTGGATGGGTGTGGGGGTCATGTGTTGCAGTGCAGCCTGGGAGGCCTAGAGGGGGGGCAACCTGGGTGGACTCTTGCCTGGAGTGGTTTTGGACTTGTGGACCCAGTGGTGTGGATGCAGCATTGCCAACTTGGTGAGCACAGGTCTGGGTCCCCCCCTTTTCCTCAAACTCACCCTGTGGTTGGTGGGTGCCTGTCTCTAGGTCTGGAGGCAGTGGATTGATGACCCAGTGCACCTTTAATCCATGTGGAATCCAGGAGAGAAAAACTGAGGTAGCTAGCATGTACTGTGCTGAAACTTTTTATTTCCTTCAGCAAAGCCATGTAAAACCTTTAATAAGTTGTGACCCCCTCCCTCCAGTCCTTAAAAGAACCAATCCCATTACTCTGATTAAACATGTGTTGATTAGTGTGGGTCTTTGCACTGATGATAAGTGACATCTGTTAGACTTCCAATGACAAGTGCCAGTCACCTTACCCACTCTATGAGTCTTCTGGCCTGCCCATGACCTCCATGTTCACAAGATCTGGTTCCCAACACCAAGTATGTGTTGTATAATCACTGAAACAAAATATTCACAGTCCACAGCTTTGAAACTGTGCTGTTTCTCCTTCTTTTAACTACTATTTAGAATTCAGTGGTGAGTTCTAACACAGGAAAGGAGGATCTGCTGATTTCATGACCTTTTGAAAATGGAGATGCAATCTCTTGTGCAAGAGCTTGCCCAACTAAATCTGAATTTCCTAACTAAACATATACTAAACCTACTAGGTAGCATGTTTCACAGAAGACCCCTCCTTGGTGGGGTCTTTAAAACACATTAGTGAACAAGTTTTACTGCTAGCTACTTGAGGAATATTAACTGTGGTATCCATTACCTGTATTCTGAAATATGATCACACTAAGAAACTGTGTACTCTGGGTTTGATGGAAATTGTCAGCATTGGCTGTGTCTGGTGTCAGGTGAAGTTAATTTAGGTGTGCCAGCAATTTCAATGTGATAACATTTTAAAGGTCTGAACTCAATTATGATCACAAAGCTTGAAAACATAAATTTTACATTAATACTTATTTAATGTTTTTTGAACCTTACCTCCCTCAGTCTTTCATAAATGCCTTCTTTCATGTTTTACTACATGAAAACAAATTGCTGTATTTCTGGTTAACTCTTCTATTACTTGTAAAAATTTTATTTCACTTCTCTGTAATTTTTGCTCAATGATTTAGTCTGTGAGAAAAGAATTAAGTCATTTTGTAAATTGGAATCTGTGGATTAAATTATTCAGTTATACTTCTATTCACCAGAGTTAAAGAAACATTTTTTCATATTTTTCTGTATCATTACAAGCTCCATTAAAATATTAAGGGTTAAATATTTTCAAGTTAATTTATTGTCTTCCTCCTAAACTTCTGAAGAACACATGGTTTCTAATTCATTTACTTAGAGAAATATATATTTTCATTTATTTTGCCTGTGAACATTGTGTACTATGAAGTGGTATTGAAATGTATAATTAATAAGAAAACAAAATTTGCTGAGAAATATGTAGATGTACAACCAGTTTTCTTCCTGGAAAGTTATTTTCATGAACCATCTAGATGGTAAGTTTTGTGATTACTGTTTATACTTTTTAATTTTCCATATTTGTTTTACCAGACTTCTAAGGAAAACTAGGATAACATTATGATGATAATCACTGTTATGTTTCAAACATTTAAAGTTTTATTTACTCAATTAAAAATTTTATATAGAGACATCTGTAGATTTATGTATAGTTGTGTTAAAAAAAGAGAGACATCCTCTGCCCAATTTTTATAGAGCCCCCCAAAAGGTCACATTGTGACATTAAGGATGATATAGCTGAAGTAAAGATAATTTCCATCACAAGGACACCTCATGATGACCTCTGAATCACACCTAGTTTCCCCTGGTGATCTCCCCACTACTCATGGTCACCATTAAGCCATTTCCATTTTTATAAATTTATCATTTCAAGAATGTTTTAAAAATAGAAATGCACTATGTACTCTTTACTGATTTAAAAAATAATGTAATTATTTGATGGTTCAGTCAATTTGTAGTGAATATCAGGAGAGCTACCACATCTAGAAGCATCCCACCTATAAAGAGCTGAATACAACTAGCAGGAAAAGGGAGGAGGGAAACACAGGCCATATAATGCTCACAGGTAGGAGCAAAACCAGGAAACTGAAGGACAGAGCTGTTACAATTTTCTTAGTTGATGTGTCAGCAAACATGTTTCTCAATGAACCAGATAGCAAACTGCTAAGGTTTCCAGGTCTCTTCCACAACTCTTCAACTCTGCCCATAGAGCTAGAAAGGAATCTCAGCCAAGATTTAAACAAATCAGTGACCTATTTCAATAAAATTTTAACTGAATAAACACAAGGTAGACAGAGGGTAGGGGCACTGGTAGATTTATTTCTTGGGCGGTAGTTTGAGTAGTAGTAGTAGTAAAAAAGAAGTAGAAAAGTACTAGTGATTGTGATTTGCATGTTCTGTTCAGAACAAAACCTCATTCTTTAGGAAGAACAAGATATGGATTGGCAGTTAGCAATGTATAACTCAGAACTGAATTAGAGGCACAAATTAAATTGATGCCTTTGAGTATTGAGCCTGTGCTTTCAAACATGTCCTTATTGCCTCTAAAAAGTTTACCTCCATATCCAGGAAGTTGGGATATGGAAGATTGTTGACCTGTAATCTACTCAGACATACTGAGATTCCATAGAAAGAGACCAAGTTTTGGAAGGCTGAGACTTTCTAAAAATCACAGTTGTGGAAAGCAAAGATAAAATCTATCTGTCAATTTCTGTACACCACAATAGACATGCTTACAGTAATAAGAGTAGCATATTTGACATCTGTAGAGCACTTATGAATTGCTTACATTGTCTCATTATTCTTCAGAGCACCCCTATAATAAATACAATATTGACTTCTCTGATCTCATATTATATGTAAGAAATAAAGCCCAAACAATAAGTGATTTGCAAAATATAATGCAAACAAGAGGAGGTAGAGCTTAGATGTGAACACTGGTCTGTTGTCTGAGCCTAGGATCTGCACCAGCAGACTGTAGTGACAATAGGTTCCTGTTTACTTCACTGCACTTTTGGTCATGAGGTAGGTACATCAGATCTTTAGGGAATACTCAGAAGTCTCTGAAGTTTTAAAATATTCATATGCTGAACATGGCATGCACAGCATCAAAAAGGAAATAAGCAGTGACTGTGTTGTTACCATAACAATTATCTATGGCTTTAAAGCTCTTAATACACTGCCTGCCCCAGGAAAAGCTACACATAGTTTCTAGAGAAGTTTGCCTTTCATAACCATCTAACCTTTGGGGAAAAAAAATGTTTTCTCATAGTGTTAGCAGGTTTCATGTTTCTCCTCCCATTCCTTCTGTCTAACTGCAGATTCACAAGCAGTTTTAAGTAATGATGATTCACAGATCCTGGGTCCCCTTGATACAATCTCCTGAAATGGTAACAGTCTATAAAATCACCACTGGACACCTAACCAGAAGGCTAACTGAAAATGTCAAGGCAGAGAATTTTCATGCAAACTTACTCATCCATATACAGCCAGGCAGTGCCCATGGCCTAATCTAACACTGCCTATGAGACAGAATTTCTCATACCTCCTGATAATGTCTAAGAAAATATGCAGTTCTTATAATAATCTTGATCACTGAGGCTTTCAATATGCACAGTGGAATTCTGTGAAAAGCACAGGACAGGCAGCTGAATCAGCAGGCTGCATAATATATGTTGAACCAATTGACACATTAGAAGAAATGCCAGAAAAGGGATTTAGAATGTATACAGTCAAAATGCCCTGTGAAGTTAAAGTATAGTATAAGGAGTGAAATCCACGAAAAACTACAGGAAATGAAAGATCACTTCAAAAAAGAATAAGAAATTGTGAAAAAAATACCAGGCAGAAATTTCTGAAATGAAGGAATCAATAAACCAAATCACAAATTCAATAGAAAACATCACCAACCACGTAGACCACTTGGAACACAGAACCTCAAAGAAGACAAAATATGTACTCTTGAAAACAAAGTCAACCACACAGACAAGATGTAAGAAACCAGGAACAGAACTTCCAAAAAATATGGGATAACATAAAAAGAGCACACTTAAAATTTATCAGAATAGACAAAAGCATGGAGATAAAAACCTAAGGAATGCACAATGTTTTCAATGACCTAATAGAAAATTTTCCAAATCTAAAGAATGGTATGGGAAATCAAATACAAGAGACTTAAAGAACCACAAGTGTATAAAATTAAAACAGAACATAACCAATGTACATTATGAGAATGGTTGACATACAGACTAAAGATAGAACTTTAAAAGTTGTGAGAGAAAGAAATCAAATTACATGTGGGAGAAAGCCAATTTGGAATTCAGCTGTTTTTTTTTTTTTTTCAATGCTGCACTCAAAGATACTCAAAGACTGAAGGTGAAGTGTTGGAAAAAACATCATTTACATGTACGTCATAAACAAGTTGGTGTTTCCATCCTCATATCAGACAAAATGAACCTCAAGTCAAAGTTAGAAGGGATGAAAAAGGACATTCATACTGCTAAGGAAATCATATATCAAGAAGACATAACAATTGTAAATACATATGCCCCCAAAATGGAGCATCTACCTACACCAAACAAATGCTTCTCAACTCCAAGAATCAAATAGAGTACAAAAGAGCAATACTGGCTTACTTTACACAACTTTAACTCCATTGGATAGATCTTCCAAACAAAAAACTAAGCAAAGAAACTATAGTATTAAATAATGCAATCAATAATTTAGACTTAACCAACATATATAGAGTATTTTATCCATCATTGAGCAAATACACTATCTTCTTATCCTTCTCAATAGCACAGAAATTTTTTTCTAAAACAAACAATATATTATGCCACAAAGTCACAATTAGCCAATACAAAAAAGAAATACTTCCTTGCATTCTACCAGACCATAATAGAATGAAACTAGAAATGCATTATAAATTAAAAATAAAAGGTAGTCCAACACGTGGAGACTAAATAACATGCTGCTGAATGACAAATGGACAAGAGTAGAAATTAGGGGAAATAAAAATGTACTTAGAGGTAAGTGACAACACCTATAGAACATGTCAAATTATCTGGGACAATATGAAGGAAGTACTAAAAGAAAAGTTCATTGCATTGAGTTAAACACTGAAAGAATTAAAGGCCAACAAACAAATATCCTAACTTTATATCTCAAAGTCCTAGAAAAAGAAGGGCAAATCAACACCAAAACTAGTAAAAGACAGGGAACAATTAAAACTAGATTTGAAATCAATGAAATTATAACAAAGGAAACAATTTTAAAATAATGAGAAAAATGAAACTTGGTTTTTTGAGAAAATAAATTCATAAACCTTTAGCTGGACTATTTAAATGAAAGAGAGAGAAAACCCAAATTATCAAAATTCAGGATAAATATGAAAATATCATGATGGACACTACTTAAATACAGTAGAAAATTAGAAATTATTTTGAAAATTTTTACTTTAATGAAATAGAAAATCTTGAATATGTTGACAAATTTCAAAAGGTAAATAAACTACTCAAACCGAATGAAGAGAATATGCACAATGTAAACAAACCAATTATAAGCAATAAAATTGAAGACACTATCAAAAGTCTGCCAACCAAGAGAAACCATGTACCAGAGACCAATTCTCAGTTGAGTTCCACAAGGCTTTCAAAGAAGAATTAATGCCAATACTCCTCAAATTATACCATGAAATAGAAAAAAGAGAATCCTTCCTAATTCACTCCATGAGACTAGTATCATATTAATAAAAAAAAAGACTAAGACACATCAAGGAATTAAAAATTCAGATAAATATTCCTGATAAACCAGACCCAGAATGTCTTAATAAAATTCTGTCAAATCACAAAGACACATTAATAAGATGGTTCTGGTAAGAAGATTGTTGTGACTATATTACTGTAGTATGCTAATTTTAAGTCCTTTGTGTATAAACTGAGGAGTGAAAAAGTGTGTCAAAGGGTGGATCCATTCCAAGTTTCCTAAGGAATCTAAACACTCCTTTCCAGAGTGGCTGCACAAATTTGCAACTACACTAGCAATGTAAAAATGTGTCTTTTTTCCCACATCCAGGCCAACAACTACTATTGCTTGTGTTCATTTTTTTTATTGTAAACAAATGGGATACATGTTGTTTCTCTGTTTCTACATGGCGTAAAGGCATACCATTTGTGTAATCATAAATTTACATAGGGTAATGTTGTTTGATTCATTCTGTTATTTTTTCCTTCCTCCCCACCCCTCCCATCCCTCTTTTCCCTCTATACAGTCCTTCCTTCCTCCATTCTTGCCCCTCTCCCTAACCCTAACTCTAAACATAACACTGACCCCTCCCACCCCCCATTATGTGTCATCATCCACTTATTAGTGATATCATTCATCCTTTGCTTTTTTGAGATTGGCTTATCTCACTTAGCATGATATTCTCCAATTTTATCCATTTGCCTGCAAATGCCATAATTTTATCATTCTTTATGGCTGAGTAATATTCCATTGTATATATATACCACAGTTTCTTTATCCATTCATCAATTGAAGGACATCTAGGTTGGTTCCACAATCTGGCTATTGTGAACTGAGCAGCTGTCAACATTGATGTGGCTGTATCTCTGTAATATGCTGATTTTAAGTCCTTTGGGTATAGGCCAAGGAGTGGGATAGCTGGGTCAAATGGTGGTTCCATTCCAAGTTTTCTAAGGAGTCTCCACACTGCTTTCCAGAGTGGCTGCACTAATTTGCAGCCCCACCAGCAAGGTTTGAGTGTACCTTTCTCCCCACATCCTCGCCAACAGCTGTTGTTGCTTGTATTTTTGATAATCACCATTCTAATTGGGGTGAGATGGAATCTTAGGGTGGTTTTGATTTGCATTTCTCTTATTACTACAGATGTTGAACTTTTTTGCTTGTGTTCTTGATAATACACATTATAATTGGAATAAGATGTAATATTAGAGTTGTATTAATTTGCATTTCTATAATAACTAGAGATGTTGATTGTGGAACCAACATAGATAAACTTTGACAAATGAATGGATAAAGAAACTGGTATATATAAACAATAAAATATTATTCATCCATAAAGAAGAATAAAATCATGGCATTTGCAGATAAATGGATGAAACTGAGTAATAACATACTAAGTGAAATAAGCCAATTCCAAAAATGAAAGGTCAAAATGTATTCCCTGATAACTGGATGATGATATATAATGGAGGTACATGTTGGGGGTTTAAGAGAAGAATGGAGAAACTTTAGGTTTTATAAAAAAAATGAGAGGGAGGAGGAGTGTATGAAAAATTGTGGAATGAGACAAATGTCATTACCCTATGAACATGTATGATTACATGAATGGTATGAATCTACATTGTGAACAACCATAGGAACAAAAAGATGTACCCTATTTCTGTACAATGAATTAAAATATAGTTTGTATAAATAAAATATAATTATAACAAAAAAATGGTGCAGCACAATTCAATGGGGTTCATCCCAGATTTGCAAGTCTATTTCAACAAATGGATATCAATAAACATAATTCATCACATCAATAGATGTGAAGAAGAGAATTATGTGGCCATCTCAATACATGGAGAGAATTCATTTGACAAAATACAGCATCCATTTCTGTTTATAACATTAGAAAATCTAGGGTTAGTAGAAACATACCTCAACAAAATAAAAGCCATCTATGCTAAGGCAAAGGATAACATCATTCTAGGTACACAAAAAATGAAGCCTTACTCATGTAAACTGGAAGAAGATATAAATACCCTCTTTTAACACTTCTATTTGACATAGTCCTTAAAACTTGATCCAGACTTAGTGGAAAGATAAAAGAAATTAAAAAGACATGAATAGGAAATAAAAATTCAGTATATCACTATTTGCCAAACACATGATTCTACAATCAAAAGTCACAAAAACTCCATCAGAAAACTTCTAGACCTAATAAAGAGATTCAGATAAAAATAGCAGGATATAAAATCACTATACATAAATACATTTCTCTACATCAGTGATAAATCAACATTGACAATAGATGCAAAAAATTAAATATTGAGAATCAACTTAATAAAAGAGAGGAAAGACCTCTACAAGAGAAGATACAAAATGCTAAATAAGAAAATTGAGGTACTCCATAGAAAATGAAAAGACCTCTCATGCACTTGGATAGGCAGAATTAATACTGTCAAAAGTTCCAAAACTGTTACAGATTTAATGCAATTCCTACTAAAATTCCAATGACATTTTTCACAGAATTAGAAAAAGCATTCATAAAATTCATTTAGAATACAAGAGATACAGAATAACCAAGGTAATCCTTACCAAGAAGAATAAAGCAGGAGGGCTCACAATGCAGATTTACAGAGTAATAGTAACAAAAATGGCATGGTATTGGCACCAAAATAGACCCAGAATGGGTACAGAAGACACCTAGACAAAACAAATAAATAGGGTTATCTCATTCTAAACAAAGGCACCAAAAACGCACATTGAAAAAGATAGGTTATTAAATAAATGGTGCTGGAAAAAATGAAAATTCATACATAGCAAAATGAAACCAAAACTCTATTTCTAATCCTGTGGAAAAATCAACTTAAAGGTGATCAAAGATGTAGGCATTACAACAGAGACGCTGTACTGAATAGAAGAAAAAGTTGAACCAATCTACCATGTCAGGTCATGTCTAATCTGACATGTTGGACCATGTCAGCTTAGAAACTGACCTCATTAACAAATACTTGTAAGAATCAAAAAAGAATAAATTAGATGGACTCAAAACAAAAGCCTCAGTAAGGGAAACAATAAATAAAATGAACAGAGGACCTACAGAATGAGAGAAAGTATTTTCCATATAAACCTTAGATAAAGCAGTAATCTACCTCATATATAAAAAACTCAAAATCTTAACAGCAAAGAAGCAAATAACCCAATCAATAAATGGGAAATGGACTGGATCAACAATTCACAGAAGAAAAATACAAATAATCAGCTATCATATGAAAAAATTTTTCATCATCTCTAGCTATTAGAGAAATTACAGCTCAAAACTATTCAAAAATTATATCCCACTTCTACTAAATTGAGAATTATCAATAATAAAAGCAACAATAACTTTTCGCAAGGATGCAGGGAAAAAGGACACTCATACATTGCTCATGGAACTGCAAGTTGATTTAACCATTCTGGAAATTTTATTGAAATTTCTAAGAAAGTTTTGAGTAAAACCAAAATTTGATCCAGTTATCCCACTCCTTGGTTTACTGTCAAAGGACTTAAAACCAGCATACTACAGTGACTGAGCCACATCAAATTTTATAGCAGCTCAGTTTACAACAGATAACCTAGATGCCCTTCAACAGATGCTTGGATAAAAAAAATTTAGTATATGCAGACAAAGAAATGTCATTCAGACCAAAAGAAAATTAAAATTATGGCATTTGCTATTAATAGATGGAGGTAGAGAATACCCAATAAGTGAAATGAGCAAATACCACCATAAAAGGTCAAATGTTTTTTTCTGATAAGCAAATGTTGATCCATAATGTGGGGGGAATGAAGTCCTCTGACTGTGCATAAGGGAGTGAGGGAAAAGATATCACTGTAAAGAGGGGACAGACAGTGAAATGATTTGAATATTTTTACCCTGTATGTATGCCCTATTACACTCCCATCGTGTGCAACATTTTTAGCCCATGAAAGGAGAATTGATGCTCCTTTTCTGTACAATTTGTCTGAATGCATTCTACTGTCATATGTAACTAATTGGAAACAAATAAAACTAATTTTTAACAAATAGTTTTTTGCCACATTATTTTTATTTATAGGACTTCTTTCCAGTATGGTTTCTCTGCTAGTGAGAAAGGAACACTTTTCCATTACAAGTTTTGTCACATTTTTACATTTTTACAGCTTCTCTACACTATGATTTTTCTGGTGGTGGATTTGGCATCCTTTTTAATTAAAACTTATGTAACAGTCTGCAGATTCTTAAGACTTCTTACTGGTATGAATTTACTGGTGTT
The DNA here is from genome assembly GCF_902686445.1 of Sciurus carolinensis. Lineage (NCBI taxonomy): Eukaryota > Metazoa > Chordata > Mammalia > Rodentia > Sciuridae > Sciurus > Sciurus carolinensis. Next base: position 154,828 of record NW_025920273.1, on the reverse strand, counting down.
GAATAAGGTATGATGTTCAAATAAAAGTTTGTCATATTCTGTATATTTGTAGGGTTTCTCTCCACTATGAAATCAACAGTTTTGAATAAGGCTTGATTGTGAATTAAAAGCTTTGACACACTCTACATTTGTATGACTTCTCTCCAATATGAATTTTCTGGTGTCCAGCAAAATGTGATCTCTGATTAAAAGCTTTGCCACATTCTTTACATTGGTAGGGCTTCTGTCCAGTATGAATTCTCTGATGGCAGATAAGGTTTGACTTTTTTATAAAATGGTTTGTTGCATGTTGTACATTTGGTAGGGCTTCTCTCCAGTATGAATTCTCTGGTGTTGAGTAAGTTGTGCCCTCTGAATAAAAGCTTTGCCACATTCTTTACATTCATAGGGCTTCTCTCCAGTATGAATTCTCTGATGAGTAATAAGGTCTGATTTTCTATAAAATGGTTTGTGGCATGTTGTACAATTGTAGAATTTCTCTACAGTATGAGTTCTCTGATGGTAGATAAGGTCTGATTTTTTATAAAATGGTTTGTGGCATGTTGTACAATTGTAGAATTTCTCTACAGTATGAGTTCTCTTGTGTCGAGTAAGGTGTGATCTCTGATTAAAACTTTTGCCACATTCTTTACATTTGTAGGGCTTCTCTCCAGTATGAATTCTCTGATGAGTAATAAGGTCTGATTTTCTATAAAATGGCTTGTTGCATGTTGTACATTTGTAGGGTTTCTCTCCAGTATGAATTCTCTGGTGTTGAGTAAGGTTTGACCTGTGATTAAAAGCTTTGTCACATTCTTTACATTCATAGGGTTTCTTTCCAGTATGAATTCTCTGATGACTAATAAGGTCTGATTTTGTATAAAATGTCTTGATGCATGTTATACATTTGTAGGGTTTCTCTCCAGTATGAATTCTCTGGTGTTGAGTAGAGCTTGACCTCTGATTAAAAGCTTTGCCACATTCTTTACATTTATAGGTCTTCTTTCCAGTATGAATTCTCTGGTGTTGAGTAAGGTGTGATCTCTGATTAAAACATTTGCCACACTCGTTACATTTGTAGGGCTTCTCTCCAGTATGAATTCTCTGGTGTTGAGTAAGGTGTGATCTCCAATTAAAACTTCTGCCACATTCTTTACATTGGTAGAGTTTCTCTCCCATATGAACACTCTGATGGCAAATGAGGTGTGATTTTGTATTAAAACCTTTGTCATGTGCTATACCTTTGTATGGCTTCTCTCCAGTACAAATTCTCTTCCAGTGAATTAGGTCTGCTTTCTGATAATATGACTTGTGATATTCACTCTCATTTAAAGTTTTCCATATTGTCCTCTGTTGTAATTTGTCAAGGTCACAATTTCCATACTTTTCATTAATCAATTTTTGAAATACATGTCTTATGCTGTGGTCTAGTGAAAATTCTTTGGTATCCTGACAAGTTATTGCTGAAATGAATGAAAATTTTACAAAAAATACTTAGTAGACTTGGATAAATATATTTTGTATGCATAACAGGAGATTATAGCAATATTAGCACTATCAGAACATCAGAAGTGTAGCAGATTAGTAAATCCAAGGTCGTCATTACTACAGAAACATGTTACATAAAAATGTACATACACAATTATGTTGTTAAAATTATCCAAATTATTGTAGAAAGCAGTGTATCTAAGATAAGTATATTATTAGAAATAGCAATGTAGTAGAGGAAAGAAATTTATCTTTTAATTACCATAGTATTTCCTCTTCTCTAATATAGTATTGGGCAATAAGGGAAAAAATCTACAAGCTACCATCACTCTCAGTTAAATAAACAAAATAAAAAACATTACACAAACATTTCTGACTTTTTTGATAATTGTGTGATGATTGGTTTCTGTCTCCCAAGATACAGAGATCTGAAGGTAACAGGTAGCTTTTGGATGCTAAAACAATGGATATTCACCAAATTTAAAGAGGGTAGGGAATATTAAGGAAACACATAGAAAAAAAATAAATGAGAAAAACATATACATATCTAGAAGATTATGCAAAAAAAAAAGTTGAAGAGGCAATAAAAGTCTTGCAGAACCTATGTCAATATTACTTGGAAAAAGACAACAGATGGAAATCAAGACTAATAAAATCCTTTTTTGTATTTGTATTATTTGGTGATTTTTTAATGACAAGTTTAACTTTGTATATTTACTAATTATATCATTGTATTGTAATGTAATTATACAAGGTGAAATAACACATGTAATATTAGTAATACAAGTATTATTTTGTATAATTATCAATTTTGTGTTTAGAAAGTTTACATTTATTCCATTAGTAATTTTCAAGACCATATTATGTAACAGTCACCATATCCTACAGTAAAACTCTTGATCACATTTTTCCCATTGAAATAATGATTTGTAGATTCCGAGTAACAATATAAAAACCCTTCACAAAACACAGTACCTGGTGACCACAATTACATGCTGAATTTCTTTCACATGTGAATCAGATGCTCCTGCAACTGGACTTTTTGTATCTGCTGTATTTCACATAAAGTCCTGCATATTAATCCTATATCACTTTAACTGACAATATATTTTATTTTATAGCAAAATAGTAATATCATATGAATACCACATTTTTAATCCTACAAGCATTGATGGGCACATAGGTTTATTTTATAACTTGAATATTGAGAGCCATGCTCTTTGCACTGAACACAATACTGAGGCTATATCTTCAACATTCTAATTTAATCTTCTATGGATATATATTTAGATGGATATTTCTAGATCATGAAGTCATTCTACTTTTATTTTTTTCATAAGTGATATTTGAGATTAAGCCCAAGGGTGCTATACCACAGAACTACAACAAAAGGCATTTTAAAATTGTTGGGGACACATTGTTTCTAAATTTCTGTGACTTGCCTCAAACTTGAAATCCTTTTGCATGGCCTCACATTTAACTGAAATTTCAACTATGTAGTTTGAAACTGTACTTAACTTTTAAAATTTATTTTAAATCTTCCATACTGTTTCCAAAATGACTCTATGATCTACTGTTGACTGTTTTTTTAAAATGTAAAAATCAGTTAAAACTAGAACATCACATAAAGACAAAGGAAATCAGCTCTAAAAGTAATGAACCAAAATATTAGGAATGGAACATTAGATAAGTGAGATACAAATTACCCAAAGAATGCTGAATAATGATTCCAAGGAAGTTTGGTGGGTCAAATTCAGAGAAAAATTGCTAATACAAATTATGAGAAATTCTGTATGTGAAGAAATCCTTCAGAAAAATTGTCTGAAAGAGGCAGAAATTGTGTGTAAATCTGTAATACTAGCAACATAGGGGAGAATGAGTAAGGAGGAACTTCAGTTCAAAGCCAGTCTTAGCAACTTATTGAGACCCTGTGAAAAATTAAAAACCTGCATAATATATAAAGGGAAGTGACAATAAAAATATATAAAGGGAAGTGTGAGATAAATCAAAGTATGCCACTATGAAAAGCAAGGAATCATAATTGAAAATATTGAGCAAATTAGAAAAAAATTATAAGAAATAAAGAAAGCAACTTACAAACTAAGAGTAGTTAATTCTTCACTTTTCAAATTGTATTTGATTACTAATGCATTATTATGAAACAAATAAAAAACAACTTGGCTAACAAAATTAAATCTAAAAAAAGAAACTGCCATATTAGTTGTGGCAGAGAAAGAGTGGCCAGAAATGGAGCATGACCTTCTCTAGGAGCCTTTTGTGGTCCTGCAGCCCCAGCCTGCTGGGTAAGATGAAGTTCCCAGGAAAAGATCAGTCTCTGTCCTGCAGAGTCCCAGAACTCCTGTGGTGACTGCCCAAAGGTTGACCTAGGCTGCGAAGGATTGGGAACTTTGCCTGCATGACCTGATAGTTGGATTGACCTTTCTGATCCCAGACCCAGGAATCCTTGGGTGTCAAGTCTCCTGGCCCAATACTGTCCATCCTAGCCAAAGCTAGTATTAAAAAAATGGCACCATTGTGTGGTGGGGGAATGGTATATAAAAAATAATTGTGGTCAACTAAAAGTGCTGAGTTCAGAAGGGGGACAAATTAATGACATAAAGTTTGTCCAATCAGCACAGACTGGGGCTTTCTGTGTCCACTATGTGCAGTTTTCATTTGATGACACCTTGTCCTGAGAAGGCAAACAAAAATCTTATCCATCCCAGAAGGAGAACAAAGTTGTGGAGCATGATTTATGGAACAGTGAACACCTATGGACAGTTGTGGTTTGTTCTACCAAAGAAAGAAACTGCAAGGTAAGAAACTATATGATCTATTGGAAATCTCCAACACCCTTCAGAAAGATTTAGAGGGCATTTATAGAAGACCTGTATATACATTATGAAAAAGTTGCTCTCATCTTGCCCCCCAACCTATTAAAACTTTTATTATATCTGTGCATTTTAAATTTTAAAGAGGTTACTTATATATGTTGCAGTTAGAATATAAGGTTATGTAAGTACTCGTTTGTTTTAAAAAATCAGAAATTTCCTCTGGAAATGAGTTTGAAAGGAATTGTTAGTCCACCTCTAGCAGTGACATTGTCCACATTTATTCAGAGATAAGGGTACATGAAGAAAATTTGAGCATGAGAAGGGAGGATCCTGGGAAAGACTGGTTATGTGTAAAAGACATTTTTTATATTATAGCCATTTCTTGTTGTGTGCATTTTACTCCTCATTCCTGTATATATATTTGAAAATGCTGGGATTTTCTTAGAAATATCAACATTTTAGGTAAACTAATTTAAAAGCAGTAAAATATGAAACATTTTGTAAATTAATTTTAAAAATACTATAAAATGTTTTGTGGAGGGTAATAACCAA
>NW_025920273.1:72077-149475 GCF_902686445.1 Sciurus carolinensis | reverse complement strand
AGAACTCTAATGTTAGTTATTAACAGTGGAAAGTTTATGTTATTACTGATAGAGAATAAAGGAATCAGTTTATAGTTAACATTTATTCTATTTCATGTACTCAATGGTGGACTAAAACTCTATTTTGACCTTCAAAGAACTAGACATCAGAAGAATACAAATTTTACTTATGATTAACCTATTTATTTTTTATTAAGTGGAAAAATATTCTTAAACTTAATCATAAACTCTAAGAAAACAATGAAGATCAAACACCACATCAAAGCTCAGAGGAATACTCTCACATACCTATGTATAACTTTTAGAGGATTTGTATGCTAAAAGAAATTACAGGCTCCTTACAAATTTGAGCAAATCATAATTTCTTATTTATAATTTTATCTAAGTATTAATATTAAACTTTATTGCATGTTATTTTGTGTCTCAGCACCATGAAATCTCCCCAGTATTCTCTATAATCTGAATCTAAGGATATACTGATTATTAGTATTAAAACAACTGCACATAGAGACGCACCACACCTATGGCCACCAAGAAGGAGGATGATCTTTCAACAGAATGGTGTCAAGTGTTGAATCCTCTACTCCAACAGAACCATGTCAAGTGTTCGAGTGGTAGGAAATAGATGCGGCAAGTTGGAAACTATCCTGTCACCAAAATACTAATACATTCCATTCTAGGGAAAGAATTTTAAAATTTTAGAATTTTAAAATTTTAAAAATTTCTAGGGAAAGAATTTTATTTTATGCTTAAGCCAATAATGTGCATGACAGAAAAGAATTTACCTTTGTCCAGGCTGTATTTTCTCTTCTGTTGTAGTCTTCCATATTTTTCTTCTTTCAAATTAAAATAGCCTCTTTACAGCCAGGAACACTGGCAAATAATTAACATTCCAGAGACTTAGAATCTGAGGCAGGAAGATCATATGTTTCAGGCAGCCTTGGCAATTTAGTGAGATCCTGACTTAAAATAAATATTAAAGGGGCTGAAGGTATAGCTCAGTGCTAGAGCATCCCGGGGTTAAATCCTCAGTACCACAAAAAGGTGCCTCTTTCTGCCTCACCCATACTCTCATCACCCCTTAAATGCTGGAATTAAATAATTTTGCAATTATGTTAACATAAGCATTTTACTTTAGTAGCAGTTATTTTCTTTTTCTGTAGGAAGATGCATTGACTCTGCTTACCACAGCTCTGATATGCATAATTTATTACTATGAATTGTTATAGCTCCTCCTTTTACACACTTGTTTTCTACCATTAGAACAATCTGGGATTTTTTAGAACAATCTACTCTTCACTGGAGGAAATGACAAAAATTTATGCTTTGAATTGTGTTTTCCATCAGAAGAAACATGTGGGGAGAACACATTGGAGGTGACAAGAAAATGAATTTGAACATAATTGATTTGTCTTCCTCTTCATGGGCAAACTCATGCTCTTGGTGTAACTGGGACCAGTTCAGATAATCAATCAATCTGGTAATCTTTGTAAGTACATTTGTGCCTGGCTTGACTCCATGTCCTGAAGATGTGATGTTGACATTGAAATTAGACACCTGTTCAAGTTTCTCATCAACACAGCTAATAAAGCTAATAAAGTTGCTGGAAAATGAAAGCAACCTCCCAGGGTCAGGAGCTGAGGTCCTTGGCAGCAGCCAGGAGCACTGCAGACATTCATGCTGAGTCCTGAAATTTAAATTGATCTCTGTAAAATATCCTAGGAGGGTCTCAAAAGGGAGAAGAGAACATGAGCTCAACCCTAGCAGGTTCCTGATTTACAACACAGAAAAGAATTTTAGCTTGCCTCCAAGATGACACAATTAAAGGCTTATTTAGAAAAGGAAGGCAATATGTTCAAACAAGAAAACAGTAGAAGATACACTCAAAGGCAGGAGTGTGACAAAGAGAGATTTTTATCTTCAACAGAGGAGTTTCTGTCACTTAAAACAATTATTTAAAAAACAATGGGAAAACTTTATCTGAATTAAAGTTGTCTCTCAATTATATCTACACTAGAACCATACCATCAGAATAATATTCACTAATCATCCACCAGGATACGCCCAAGTGATCATGGGTGTGTGTGAGACTGTGAATTTGTTTTTGTTAAGGTGAAATTTTTTTTTATTGTAAACAAATGGGATACATGTTGTTTCTCTGTTTGTATTTTGTGATATCTCAGGAATAGTGGATGGTAGTCTTTCTTTTATAATTTTTTAAAATTTTATTTGTCCTGATTAGTTGTACATTTATATATTTATATATTTTGATAGATCATATATAAATGGAGAGTAATCTTTCATTTTTCTAATTATACATATTGCAGGATTATATCAGTCATGCAGTCATATATGTACACTTTACTATCATTCCTTCCCCCATATCTGTTTTCCTCCCTTCACTCCTCTCTACCTAAATAAAGTAACTCTCCTCTTCCCTATCCCCCCCTTATTGTGAATTAGCTTCTTCATATCAGAGAATATTCAGCCTTTGGTGTTTAGGATTTGACTTATTTCACTTAGCATGATATTCTCTAACTCCACTCAAGAAAATATACTAGTCCTTTTCCAGAAGAAAATATATCAAGATATGCTATTAAATGTGTTAAAAATATAGCCAATTGTGTTAAGTGGAAAAGTGGAAGATAAAAATGTCATGAATGTTTGAAAATATTTTAAGTGTTTGAACCACTTGCTGTTAGGAGTGCTCTTTTACATTTGTGTGGGGGTCTCTTTGTTCAACTGGGTCCCACCAAGCAACTGAGGGGTGTGTGGCAATGGAGTCAAAGAAAGACCTCTGGAGATCAGTTTCAGAGAACTTGATCTACTTAATTATTACATAGACAGGCTTATATTGTCAAGCAGTTGCTGGGCAAAATAATGTCTGATAGTTGTATGACCCAATGGGCTCACAACATGTGCAGAGATCATACCAATGGGTTAAAAGCTCACTTGCAGAAAAACAAGGGGAAAGGAACATGGTGAGTATGAAAGGGGGGCTAGGTTACCATAGGATGGGGTTAGGTGTGGTTAGTGTGCCCAACACAATATCCAGGCTCAGTGTGTTGAACCCTGAGAGCCTCTCACACAGGCAACAGAAGCCTCCTTCTATTTCATGTTCCCCACACATTTGTTTGGATTTGACTATTGTATCTGAATGGCTCCTTTTATAAAGAACTATCTCCCATATTCTGAGTCTGAGTGTAATTACTGACAATATGTCAATGAGAGTGTCTTTAGGGATCTGTGTGATTAAACAAGCTTCAATATCTGCTTCCTTTTAGTGTATGTAACCTTTTGCCACATCAGATTAATACCCAACCTTGGTATGGTGTACACTTACTTCCAACCTACATAGAGTAGATTTGTTTTGTTTTGTTTTGTTTTGATGAATTTAAATTATTAAGGAACAAAAAAGTATTTTGGCACCAAGAAATTTTTATTTTTATTTCAATGCTATTGTTCATGTGTCCCCCAAAGCATCTGCAATAATAATAATAATGATAATAATAATAATAATAATAATTATTATTATTTTATTGCTGTGGTGAATAAAACTGGGGTGCTCTTCCACTGCACTGCATCCACAGTCCATCTTCTTTCTAGAGCCAGGGTTTTAGTTTTGCCCAGGCCAGCATAGAGCTTGGGACAGAAATCTCAGGGATTACAGGCATGCATACCAATTACTGTCTTGTTACTTGTGTGTGTTTTAACTGTGTCCCTCAGAAAGGGAACATTTTCAGCCATCAAATTCTAAAGTATAACTGCATTTATCTATTGTGGCTCTTCTCTTCAGAGGCAACTTCCAGGCATGGATTAGCTCAGGAGGAGGAATCAAAACTTGAAGACATGAAACACTCCCTACAAAATTTAGGGCAACTTTCTGATAACTTGAATTTCTGCAGGATTTGAAACAGTCCATTTCAAAGTTAAAGCTACAAATCACTTAAACTTCTGAACTTTCTCATGTTGAGCACAAAGTATTCCTCCTGCAGAAGGCAGATGCCAGGGAAGCTGAGACTGAAAGTTTTTTCTAACTAAATCTGCATGTGTATATTTTCTCCTTTTTTCCCACTTTACATCTTCTTTTATAAAAGCTTTTCTCACTCTCAACTTCTTCAAAGATGATGATTTGAGACAACAATTTTTCCTCAGCTTCTCCCAATGCTGGTTTTGAACAAACAAATTTTCTGCCCATCCTGACTCTAGTATTTGTGAAGTGCTATGATGATTTCAAGTGAGTTTTTAATTTGAGTCCTTGTGTTTTTAATTTCTAGGAGTTCGGATTGTCTTCTTTTCAATATCACTTTATTTTAATGGTCTTTCATTTCCTGTATTTGCTCTCTTAATTTGTTTCTTGTATCTTCTTTTGGTTCATTGAACATTTTAATAATCACTTTTTTAATAGTTCTTTTCTGGGATTTTATCTTCTTCAATGTCTGTGGGTTCCTTTTTGGGGGGATTGTGAATTTTGCAGGGAGAATACTTTGCCCAATTCCTTGTTTCTCAGAGAACTTGTACTTCCACATCAGTTGTGTTGGATGCCTCTCCCTCTCCTTTTATAGAGGGATATCTCATGTGTCATATTATTTTATTGAATATTCACATAATTAATGCCTTGCCAATTTCACTGTTCTGGTTATAAAAATTTTTAAATCTTTCCATCTAAGAAAATAGTCTGGAAACAAAGTGGTCACTTACATATTGGCAGTTCATCAGAATGGGGGGTGACATTTGCAATGATCAAATATATTGAAGATAACTATGCTATTTAAGTTACTCTCATAGGAGCAATGACTAATCAAACTAAAGAAATACCTAATTAAATATTGTGGTATTGGATTCTTCACACATTGAATTAATGAGAAATAATTAAGAAATATTTCTAATCACTGTAATTTATATATCAATATTAAAATAAGATTTTTAATATCAATAAATTTCTTAAAATATTCACTGAAAAAGAAAAAAACATTAATCAGTTGATATTTTCTGTTGTATGAATCTTATTTTTTAACATATACAGGAGAGAAATGGTGGTCAGATATCTTATGCCTGTATGTAAGATCAATGGAGAAAAAGAAAAATATGCAGAGGGAGGGAGGAGGGACAGAAGAGGGGAGGAAATAACAAATGAATTCGACACAATTATGGTATGTGCATAAATAAACGTATCACAGTAGCTTCCTCTTCCAGTCTCAACTGCTCTGGGAGCAGCAGCTTATGGTGCAGACATGGCCAAGTCCAAGAACCACACCATGTACAACCAATCCCCAAAATGGCACAGAAATGGAATCAAGAAACCCTGATCACAGAGATATGAATCTCTTAAGGGGATTCAATTTCCTGAGGAATATGCATTTTACCAAGAAGCACAAGAAGAAGGGCCTGAAAAAGATGCAGGCAAACAATGCCAAGGCCATGTGTTGATGTGCTAAGGCTGTCAAGGCCCTGGTAAAGCCTAAGGAGATTAAGCCCAAGATGCCAAAGGGTGCCAGCCTCAAACTTTATCACCTTGCCTTGCTTGCTCATCCCAAGCATGGGAAGCATGCTCGTGCCCACATGGCCAGGGAACGCAGGCTCTCCTGACCAAAGGCCAAAGCCCAAGCCAAGACTCGGGCTACAACTCCAGTTCCAGTATCAGCATCGACTCTGGCTCCTGCCAAGTGTGCCCAGGCTGCCAAGGATGACCAGGTCCCTGTGAAGGCTCCATAATAAAAACCTCTGTGAATGTGAGGACAGAAGGACTGGTATGACCCCTGAGCCCCTATCTATGGGTACTGGTGTCTTCCTGTGCTGTTGCATAAATAAATCGAGAGGCAGGAAAATATATATATATATATCACAGTAAATTCCACCTTTATGTATATCTATTAAGTTCCAGTCAGAGATAAATAAATGAGTGAAAGGAAGACTGGTGAACTATAGGAAGAGGTATGGGGGAGGAAAAGTAGGGGACACCAGAAGCTGAAATGAAATAAGTAAAATTCCAGATATTATAATTTTATCAACATAAAGCCAACTATTATGTATAACAATAATGAATGAATAAAGTTAGATAGATAGATAGATAGATAGATAGATAGATAGATAGATAGATTGATAGATAGATAGATAGATAAAATGAGACCAGGACAACAAGACCTACCTTGGTATTGTCATGAGAAGTAACAATACAGTGATTAGAGCATCACTGGTACATTAGTCTGTTATTTGTCACTGCAACTAAAATACCTGACAATAACAACTTAGAGGAGGAAAAGTTTACTTTGTCTTGCAAGTTCAAAGGTATTGGTCCATGGTGAGCTTACTCTATTGTTCTGGACCTGAGATGAGACAGAACACCTTGGTAAAAAGTTGAGGCAGAGGAGAACTGCTCAACTCATGGCATCAGAAAGCAGAGAAAGAAAGGGGCCCTACAGAAGATCAACTTTTGGGGGTATGCCCCCAGTGACCTGCTTTCTTTAGTAGGTCCCACCTCTCATGGTTCATTCAGCCACCATTATATTTATACTGGATCAGAGCTGTCATGATCTGATCACTTCTAAAGACTCCACTAAATATATAAGACATTGAGTCACATTCTAGATCCAAACCAGACTACAGTAAGCATGCAGTAGCATTAATAAGGACTACTTGATCATGACCATAACCCACCACAAAGGAGGAAAGGAGAGTTTTGTGTTCACACACCTTCTCTCATCACCTCTCTGCTTTAATTTTCTTCTGCTCCTTTTCTAAGTGATCACTTTGTTCTTCTCTGAAGCTCTTCATTTAGCTAAAATTAAATTCTTTTGAAGACACCTACTCTCAATGTTGGTTATTATACATTTCCCCCTAGCCAAGGACTCTCCCTGCTTTCATTTCTCCTCTTATTCCCAAGGGTCCGGTGTCCTAATGTGCTCATGATTGGCTCTGTGCGGCTAAGCACTGACTTCAAGCCCAAATGCACATGGTCCCCTTCTGTGCCCTCTTGCACAAGAGCCCACACTTCTCAAGCAGGAATTCTGTTCTCATTTCCATTAATCATCCTTCAGTGGGACCCACATATTTTATCTGAGTGGTAGACAGGTCTTGGACTCTGATGAAAGGTTTCCAGTGACAGGAATCTAACCTTAATTATGAAGGCCCAGATCTGTGTGGAAGAGTAGAGAGCCCCTTAAAAAAAAGAAAAATGTAGAGACCCTCTGATATAAAACAAATAAATCTAGTTAAAATTGACCAAATCAAAATGTGTGCAAATAAAATCATTGAGTTGTGGTGACTGTGGTAAATACAAGGACAGTACCTGAGAGAAAATAATGTGGCCATGAGTTAAGGACATTTTGACCATTTCTGTGAAATAACACATCCCTTTGTAGGGCCCAGAACCTGCAGGTTTCAGATATGGGTAGTCTGGCTCCCCCTGCATAGTCCACCCTGCTAACCCACCAGGTGCAGCCTGAAATAGATAAGCTGGAGCTGGATACTTGCATTCCTTGGGGAAAAATTTAAAAAGGGTTGGTATTGTAAGCCTGCCAGAATATTTTTATGGTTTTCACTTTAAAAGCAAGCCTGCTGAAGTCACTCACTACTATTGTCCCATTTGGAGTAGTGGTCCTGATGTGTCAGCTTTTTTTTATTTCTCTCTCCCCAAAATAAACTTTTTTCCTACTTTAGTCTCTGGTGGTCTTACTATGTGTTGATAACCAGATTCCATAACACCTGTTGCAATTATTTCCTTCTATGTAACAAACTTTCCCAAAACTTAGTGGCATAAAAGAGTCATTTGTTGTTGTTGTTGTTGTTGTTGTTGTCCATGATTCTGTAATTTGGGCATGGTGTGGTGGTGGCTGGCCATTTCTATGCAGAGCTGGGTGGAGCAACCCAACATGGTTGTACCCACATCTGAGGCCTCAACTAGAATGGCTGGGAATGGAGTGGGTTCCCCTCTTGCTCAATGTCCAGGACTCAGAAAGTGTCCAGCAGTGTAGCTACACTTTATATGACAGCTTCCAGACAGTGAAAACTAGCTGTGAGGACTTGTAAGACCAAGTCTTAGGGACTAGATTCATGAGAGTTATGTGTTTAATTTGGCTATTCCATAAATCATATTTGAAGTCCTACTGCCTAATATCTCAGAAAGTACCATTCACTGGAAATAAGGTCAGTGTAGATGCTGTTAGTTGAGATGAGGTCCTACTGGAGTGTTCTGGGCCCCTAATCCAATGTGAGTGGTGTCTTAGTAAAAGGAGAAACTAGACATATTCATGGGCACAGGGAAAATTACTTGTGAAGGGTGAGGTTATTCTCTCCATCTACCGGTTTTAGAAAAGAATCCTTGAATTGCACCTTCAGAGGAAGCCTAACTTTTCCCATGCCTTAACCTGAGACTTAAGTTTGTGAGACAATAAATTTCTGTTTTAAGGCATCTGGTTATGGTACTTCATAACAATACCTCTAGAAAACTAACAAGATAATTAACATTCACTTTTATTTTTTGGGGGGTGCTGGTGATTGAAATCAAGACCTTGTGCTTGTTAGGCAAGCACTCTACCAACTGAGCTATATCCCCAGCCCAACATTCACCTTTTATGTAAAGTGTGACCTGCACATACAGGAAGGGAACAACAGTTGTGGTTATCCTTGTGGGCCATCTACCATGGAACTGTCCAAGAGTGGACAGGACAATAGAAACCAGAGGACTGGTGATAGACAGGCAAACCAAAGTTCTGAAGGTCAGACTCTGAAGAGAATTTAGTGGTAAGCTGTTCACCACTCCCTCATCTTTCCAGGGTACAAGGGGCAGACTGATAAGATGTCTTATTTGACCATTTTCATTTTCAAAACTTAGTGCCTCTATGAGAATTCTTCAACCCACACCAGAATTTCCTGGAAGGTTTGTAAACACAGATTGCTGTTACCACTACAAGTTTTGCCTTAGATTGTCATGGACAATGCCTAATAATGGGCATTTCTAACACAGTTCCAGGCAATGCTAATGCTGGATGAGACCACACTAAGAATCTCCATTGCAGAACAGTGGATTTTACCCTGTGTGCATGTTGGAAACAGCCGGGGGAGAGTTTAACAAATACTGAGACCAAGGCTGTTTCCTGGAGCTGTTATAGAGTTGACCTGGGGTGTACCTAAACATTTTAATTTAATCTTTGTAAGTAAAGTTATTGCATACCTGGAAGCCACTGCCTCAAATGCCCAGTCATTTGAGAAAACAGTGCAAATTGTGTTGGGGCATACTTTAAACAGTGTACATTTATTCTGTATTACAATGTTTAGAGCAGCAGAATTTGCAATAGCCAAATAATTGAATCAACCCAGATTCCTGTCTATAAATGAATGAATGAAGAAAATGTGTTAAATACATAAAATGGGTATTTGCTGGTAACTAGATGGAAATGGAGAAAATCATCTAAATGAAATAAGCCAGACACAGAAAATCAAATGCTGAATGTTTTCTCTCACATGTGGAAGCTAAAGCAAAATAATGGAAAGGAGGCAGGAGGAAGGGATTGGATATTACAAAAATATAGGAAAGATCAGTGAAGGAGATGTAGGAGAATGAGAGGGAGGGAAGAAGGATAGGAAGGGGAAGAAATTAAGGGATGAATCAAACAGAATCATGTTATATAAGTGACATAAATGTATCAAAGGGAACTTCACATTTATTTCTACATAGAAAGAACCAATCAAAAATATGTAAATAAAGGGGTAAAAGTGAAATCAGTGGAGTAAAGGATGGAGAAAATGGGGAGGGAGAAAAAGAGGAGAATGGAGAATGGTGATTGAAATAAAATTCTTTGTATGTATAATTTTGTCTAAAGGAACACAAATACTATGTATAATTAAATTCTCTTTTATAAAAAATGCTGCTCTACAATCTAAACCTCATGACCCAAACAAAATGTAGATTTTAAAATGAACTAATATGTTCTCCAAATTTCTGAAATTAAGAAATTTGAAATCAAGCATACTGACTTGTTTCTTCTCACGTCATGCCTGTGGCTACGTTGTTATGCTTACCTTGGCCGAGAGAGAGGTGAGAGCTCATTCCTCAAATGGAGGATGGAGTTTTAATCCCCACCACTCATTCTCCAAAATGATCATGTGTTTCCACAGATGAAAGAGAGCTTTGGGAAACAAGTCTTCCCACCTACCTAGGTGATATAAATGTAGATAGCCTGAGCACCTCTCCTGCCCTGGCTTGAAGGAATGCAGCAAGTGTAACAGCTGTGGAAGAGTTAGGGATTCTAGAGGGAGTTTGACCATATTCATATAACTTATTAGTACTGTAAGCAAACCATCTCAACTGCCCTGCAAGATCCCTTTAATCCTCAAGTGTAAATAAAGAAAATGAATTACATTTCATTGAGTTGTACAAAAGAGACCTGTCAAGTTCTTGGAACAGTGTCTGACAGAGATGGTGATTGTACACCTCATAATTTCAAACATTGCTTCTCTCTATTTCAGATGAAAGAAATAGTGCAGAAATTTGTCCAAGGTCTGACAAGATAGCTCACAGTGAGACCTAAAATAGGAAGGTTAACAGGGATGGACTGCACCACTTTGGCTAGACCATTTGGCAATAAGATTTGAATAGGGGATTGACATGAACTTGACAATTCTGTCATCACATTTCTCAAGTCATTAATCAAGACTGATAAAATCTCCACAGTGTGCACAACCCTGCAATGCTTGCTCAAGAGGATGTGAAACAATCATTTTGAACATCTCAGAATCAGCAAAGAATGTCATGCTTCAAATGCACCTAAGAGAGCAAGTCCTCAGGCTTCATACATAGATAAGAAAATTGAATTCAGTGTTGGGAGTCATACAATCTGTGACATGCATGGATGAGCCTTGTTTGGGTTTTCCAAAAATGGAGTAGTTTCTATATAATGCTGACTTTGTGTAGTGTGTGTATGGCTAGTACAACAACAACATCAAAAATAACATTTATTGAATTCATAAAACACTTTCTCAAAATATAAACACTTCATTTATATTTTCATTTGATTTTTACAATTTTATAGTGCTTATGGCTGTCTTTTCTCTTTCCCAGAGGACACTGTTGGAACTTGAAGAAGTTAAGAGCATTCCTGACTTTCTCACTTACTGCCTATTTGACCTTGGATAGAGTCCATGAAGGTCCTCATCTACAAAATGATGATTCTATCACATTCTTAACATGGTATTTTACAAGGTAACATGAGGCAATTTATGTGACTACACAGCACGTGAAGGGCATAGGGTAAGTCACAGAATCAGCCTGCTTTTCTTGAAGCCTTTGAGGAGCTTAAATTTCCCAGAGGTCTACATTCACATAATACCCTAACTTTGGTGTCAGACACTCACTGAATAGCCTTACTTGACCTCTGACACTGACATAATATTCTTATTCTGACCTTAGACACATAAACTGTCCTGTGGCCTCTGGCACTCACATAAAACTGTGGTCTTGCCTTTCATATTGTATCCTCACTAAATCTCTGATACTCACCTTATACCCTCACTATGCCATGTGACACATAATATTCTTGCTGGGGCCTCTGATAATTACAAATTTCCTAACTTGGCCTCTGACACTCACATATGATCCTCACTATGAACTCTGAGACCCATAATATAACCTCACTGTGACCTGTGTTACTCACAAAACTTCACTTTGTATGGTGAAATTTACAAAACATCCTCACTGTGTCCTCTGACACTCTCATAATACCCTCACTTGGGCCTCTGTCACTCACACAATATCTACATTATGACATAGGAAACTCACATAACATCCTCAATATGGCCTCTGAAAATCACAAATTATTCTCATTTCAGTCTCTGACACTCATATAATGTTTTTACTGGGGATTTTGTCACTTGCATAATTTTCTCACTGTGAGCACTCCCACTCATATAATATCCTCACTTGACCTGAGACATTGATATATTTGTCTAACTGTGACATAATCCTCACAGAATACCATTCATGTCACCTATGACACTCATTAATACACTCATTCTGACCTCTGACACTCACATTATACTTAAAATTTCCTCTGACATTTACATAATATCCTTAGAGTTGCCTCCCACACTAATGTAATATCCTTACCCTGACCTCTGACCTCATCTAATACCCTCAGTGTCACCATGACACTCACAGAGTACCCTTGCTGTGGTCACTAATATGTAATATCCTCAGTATGGCCTCTGACTTTCAAATAATTCCCTAAGTTTGACCTCTGACACTGACATTCTCTCCTCAGTGTGACTTCTGACAAACACATAAGAACCTCCCTATGGTCTCTGGCAGTCAAATAATATCCTCACTTGGTCTGTATCAAATACAAAGTACCCTCACTATGAACCCTGACCATCACATAATACTCTCCTGTGGCTTTGGATATGTATGGCTTCTGACATTCTCAAAATATTCTCACTATGGTCTCTGAAAGTCACATAATACCCTCACTGTGGCCTCTGACCCTAACATATTATCCTCAACATGACCTCTGACACTCAGTAACTGAGTCCTCTGACACTCATATAATACCCTGTGTTAGTAAGAAACTCACATAGTCCTCTCACTTTGGCATCTAATACTTGCATTAAAACCTCTGACACTCACATAATATTCACACTGTGATTGTCATTGTTACATAATATCCTAACTTGCCCCCTGGTGCTCACACTATATCCTCATCTTGACCTCTGACACACAATATACCCTTACTGTGACCTCTGATACTCACATTATATCCTCATTGTGGCCCCTGAAAGTCACATATACCCTCACTGTGGATCTGAAATTCACAAAATGTTCTCCCCATGATCCCTGGAACTTATATTGTTATTGTGTCCTCTGATGCAACTCACTTGGCCTCTGACCTTTTAACAATATTATCAATATATACTTTGACATTTACATAATATCCTCACTATGGTCTTGTTCATGCATATAAAACCCTCAGTGTACTCTCTGAGACTCATATTATATACTTACTGTGACCTCTGACACTGACACATGACCATCACTGTGGGCCCTGACACTCACACAATACCCTGTGTCCTCTGACATATGTATAATACCAGTAGTGTGACAAGAGACACTCACATAATACACTTCTGTGACCTCTTATAGTCATATAATACACTCACTGTTACTTCAGACACGTAATACCCTCAGTGTGACCTCAGACACTCATATAACACCATCTTTGTGGCTCTGACAAAATATCTTCAATTGACCTCTGACAGTTGCATAATACACTCACTGTGTGCTCTGACACTCATATAATACCCTCACTCTGTAATTTACATAGTATGCTCACAGTACCTCTGACACTAACATAAT
This sequence comes from Sciurus carolinensis, assembly GCF_902686445.1. NCBI lineage: Eukaryota > Metazoa > Chordata > Mammalia > Rodentia > Sciuridae > Sciurus > Sciurus carolinensis. The sequence continues at coordinate 136,130 of NW_025920273.1, read as the reverse complement.
GTACTCACTCTAAACCCAGACACTCCCAAAATACACTCACTATGGTCCATGACACTGACATAATATTCTCACTTAGCATTAGATCCTGACATCATATCCTCATTCTGACATTCACACTCACAAATACTGTCACTGTGGTCTCTGACACTGATAATATTCTCACTGTGACCTCTAAAACTCACATAATATTCTTACTGTGGTGTCTGATGCTGATGTAATACCCTCAAAGTGTATTGTGACAATTACAAAATATTGTAACTTGGTCTTTGACACTGATATAATATTCTCACTGTGACCTCTGGCTTTCACAAGTATCCTCAGTGTGATCTCTGACACTCACTTAATTCCTTCACTGTGGATTTTGACAATCATAAAATGCCTTCTCTTTGCCCTCTGACATTCACAAAATTTTCTCACTCTGGCTTCTGCCACTCCCACAATATCCTAACTTGGCCTCTGGCACTGACATAATGACCTTTCTGTGACCTCTGACTATCAAATAATACCTTCATTGTAACCTCTGACAGTCACATAGTATCTTTACTGTGACTTGTTTTACTTACATAATACCCTCACTCTGGCCTCTGACAGTCACATATTTTCACTTGGCCTCTGACATTACATAAAATACAAACTGTGACCTGAACACTCACATACTCTCATGTAGCCTCTGACACTCACATAAAATCAACATTGTGACCTCTGACTCTCACATAATATACTCACTCTGTTCTGATACTCACATATTACACTCAATGTAAGCTTATGACCCACAAATGACAGAGACAGAAGATGAGAAAGAAATCTCAGATCAGCAAGCTTTCCATTTTTTTGCAGCAAAGTCAACCTATCTGGCAAAGGAGGTACCATTTTCTGAGTATGGAGATGTCCCCAGGTTATAGAAGGTTTTATAGTTTCATTGAAGACTGCAGACTTGCAGTTTGACCAGTCAGGAACCAGTTGTGCAGGTTAAAACTTTAACTTAGGAAAGTAGTTGTAAAAAGGTTGAAACTCATTGTTATCTGGGGAGGTAGGAGTCCAGATCCTGAGGGATGAGTACTCAAATTTAGCCCATTTATTTTCTTTTTCTGGGATCCATTGTTTTCCAGAGTTTTGACATTTGCTGTGCCTCTACTTAGGACTAGTTTGCTGTGGGGGAAGGTCAAAGTCCAGAACCCAGCATTCAGTATCCACCCCTTTCCTTTAGGACCCATTATTTGGAAAGTGTGTACTGGGTGGTTAATGCTTGTCTAGTTTCCCCTACTCCTCCCAAGTCACACTGAACTTACATTTATCTTGGGGAACAGTCTTGTAGAAATAGTATTTTCCAAAATTCTTCACTCACTATCGCCTCTGTCACTTACATAATACCTTGTCTGGCCTCTGACAGTCACATAATTTTCTCAACAAATATCTGACATTCATATAATAACCACAATGTGTCCTCTACTCACATATTGTACTCACTTTGACATTTGACATTGACATAACATTGTCACTGTGACTTGCATCACTCAAATAATACATTCACTGTGAACTCTGGTAACTACAAAATGTCCTCACTGTGGCTTTGCTCACACATAATGTCTTCAAATGGCCTCTTCCAATCTCAAAATATCCACAGTGTGGCCTGACATTGACAGTGCAGTCAGTGTGACCACATTTATTCAAATAGCTTCTGTGGTCTCTGGCACTCATATAATACTAATATTGTGGCCTCTGACCCTTACATAAGACCCTTCTGTGGACTTTATATCCACATAATGACCTCATTCTGACTTCCTACACTGACATACACTACTGTGAATTCTGACACTCACATAATACCCTGAATGTGGACACTGACCCTCATAAACCCTCATTGTGACCAGTGGCACTGACATAATATCCTCACAATGATATCTGTCACTCACATAACACCCTGATGTGACATCAGAGACAAATATAATACCCTCACTGTGACCTCTGACAAGCACTTAATAAGCTCAAAGGGACCTCTGACTGACATCAAACACTCACTGCGGCCTCGGACATTAATGAAATATTCTACTGTGGTCTCTGACACTCAGATCATTTTCTCACTGTGAGCTCTGACACTCACATAATATTCTCACTTGACCTCTGACACCTAAACATTGTTCTCATTGTGATGTCAAGCATTCACATAATACCCTTCATATTACCTCTACCTCTAACATAGGACCCTCATTCCAACCTCTGACACTCACAGAGTGTCCTCACTCCAGCATCTGACACTCACATATTTCCCTGATTGTGACCTCTGACACTGACATACTTTCCTCGCTGTGACTTCTGACACAATATACACTCACTGTAACCTGTGTTAGTCATGTAAAACATCATTGTGGACTGTGACATTCACAAAATATGATCACTTGGCCCCTAAAACTGACATAATATACTCACTGTGACCCTCACTCTGATATCTTACACTGACATAATATCCACAATTGACCTGACCCTGACATGGTATTCTCAATGTGACTTCAGACATTTACATAATATTTTAACTTGGTCCTCTAACCCTCATAATTTACCCTCACTGTGATATAAGACACTCACAGAACACTCATTATGGTCTCTAATAGTTACATATTATCTTAAGTGCAGCCTCTGATACTCAGCTAATATCCTTATTATGGCATGTGACAGTCACATAACATCCACATAATATCTGACTCCCATTGTCACATAATATCCACACTTGGCCTCCGACACCTAATGTTTTCACTATAGCTCCTGTCATGTTTATAATATGCTCAATGTAACTCCTAATACTGACAAAATACCTTTCTCTGGCATCTGACACTCACATAACACCTACAGAGTGGACTCTGACAAAGGCATAGTATCCTCAGTGTGACATGTGACACTGACATAATACTCTCAACTGGGTCTGTGACATAAAATATCTGCATTGAGACATAGGATAATCACATAATACCTTGAGTGTTGGCTCTGAAACTCATGTAATGTTTGCACTTTGCCCAACATTTGCACATAAAATATATTCACTGTGACCCAGGCACTCATAACATATCCTCACTGTGGCCTCATACTTTCATATAATATCTGCATGTGGCCTCTGACAGTCACATAAGATCCTCAATGGAGCCTCTGACAGTCACTTAATATCTACAATGTGAGCTATGACACTCATATAATAACCTCACTGTGACCTTCTACACTGACACACACTAACTCTGGACACTATCACTCAAATAATACCATCAATGCAGCATCTGGCACTCACTTGATAGCCTAATTGTGCCCTCTGACTCACAAAATGTCCTCATCTTAGCCTCTGACACTTATATATTATTTTCACTGGGGCCTGTGTCACTCACATTATATCCTCACTCTCATCTCTGGCACTCACTAAATACACTATGTCCTCTGACATTCCCATTATACCCTCACAGTGACCACACATGCTCACATACTATCCTAACCCTGACTTCAAACACTCATCTAATTCCATCACTGTAACATTGACACTCATATAATTCCCTCATTGTGGGCTCTGACACTCACATAATATCCCCACTGTTGTAACACCTTAATTTAATGCCCCATAGTGACCAATGAGACTGACATGATTTTCTCACTGTAGCCTTGGACCCTCACATAATATCACTGTTACCACTGAAATTCTCATAATATCCTCACTTTTCCAGTCTCATTCATTAAATATCTTCCCTGAGGCCTCTGAATTTCAATACCCACATAGTGGCCTCTTACATTCATATAATATCCTTACTGTAGCCTTTGACACTTGCATTATACCCTAACTATGGCCTCTGACAATCCACAATATCCTCACTGTGTTATAGAAAGTCACATATCTTCACTCTGACTTCTAACAATCACATAGTATCTTCATGTACTTTGACCCTCACAAAGTACACTCACTGTGGTCTCTATCACTCAATTAACAATGTCAGAGTGGACTCTGTCTTTCTCACATTATGCTCACTGTGACTTTTGTTACATAATACCCTCAGTTTTACCTGATACATAACATAATACCCACAATGTGGTCTCTGACACATACTGCCCTCACTGTGGACCAAGAAATTTACATGTAATCCTCAAAGGGTCTCTGATATTTATACAATAAATTTGATATGGCATCTGACACTCACATAGTATCCTGTGTCCTCTAATACTCACATAATTCACTCACTTTTGACCTTGAATCACATAATATCTTCACTTGGCCTATGAGTCTCAAAAAATAGCCTCACTATCACCTTGACATTCACATAATACACTAATTGTGGACACTGACACTCATATAGTACCTTCAATATGCCTTCTGATACTCACATAATATCCTCACTGTGAACTGGGAAACTCAAACAATAAACTAACTGTGTCATTGACATTCATATAATACCTCATTTTGGACTCACATAATATTCTTAGTGTGAAGAAAAATGAGAATCTACTTCAGGTGGGTAGTTACAGGTTTTGGGTACAAAAACACTCTGGTGTTTGGCATCCATTGTAGTATACTCACATCAAACAATTGGAATAGACATTGTGACATTTCCAAATTGCACATGAAGTCAGTCACAGGTCAGTGACAATGAGATGCTATCTCTAAACTGAAGTCATAAAACCTTCAAGTGGTGCAGTGTGGAAACATGGTCAAGAGAAGAATTTACTTTTCTCCTTTCTCTGTGTGACTTAGGTCAAGAAAGAATTGTATGTCATCCTTTATCACTCACACTCCCATATTTTGGCATATGAAAGTTTGTGCATTATTGACAAAGGACTGTAGCAATTGGTTTTCCCAGGAAGTAGGTGCATGTATGGGCTAATATAATTGTTAACAACCTCAAAAGCAGATGCTAAAATAATCCCTGGGGAAATTTTGGGGATGCTATGGAGGACTTGTGAGGCACAATGACTTCTTTAGGACCACAACATGGTGAGAAGAGGATGGTTTGAAACAAGCTCTGTCTCCTCCAAACAAGGGGAGCAGGCTCTACCTATGTCTATCTGGGAACTTTTTCCAGGGTGTGTTGGTATAACTGTGTCCATTTTTGCATATGTCATGGGAAGATGTGAGCAGCCTGAATCCCACAGGGGCCTATCTAAGCTTTTTTTTTTTTTCAGTACTTGGGTTTGAACTCAGAGACAGTTGAAAAATAATTCACATCTCCAGTCTAATTGTGTGTTTTCATTTAGAGACAGAGTCTTATTGAGTTGCTTAGCATCTTGCTTTTACTGAGGTTAGCTTTGAACACATGATTCTCTTGCCTCGGCCTTAAGAGCTGCTAAAATTATTGGCAAGCACCACTACACCTGGCCTTTGGAATCATTTTCTGTGAGAAAGGAACTAAGGTAAGGAGTCCCCAAGGTATTCACATCCTTGACAAAGGCACACTAAGAACTTGTAACATTAATAACTAGGAACCCACAGACCAGATAGGTTTTCAGTCTGCTCATTTGTGTTTTGACAGCAAGTGTGCAGCCATGAATTCTTGTTGCCTACTGATCTTTTGATGTTCACATCACAGGAAAGTTCTGAGTAAGAATGGTTCCTGAGTATAAAAAATCTGAATCAGTGCTGGGTTCCAATGGCTCTGGTGATTTTTCCCATGGAGATAGAGGTGAGAAAACACAGGCCATTGCAGATGAACTGAGTCTACCCACCACATAGATTCCCCTTTAAATATCCCTTGACGCTTACCAGTTGTTTGTGTGTGTGTGTATGTGTCTCTCATATCCCATAAATAAATACAGGAAAAAACATTTATTCTGTTTTCACTTGACTGTAATGTCAGTGAGTCATTTTGTAGATGGTCAGTGTTTCCATGTTGACATAGCCCCAGGTGATCACCTATCCTAGAGAAATGATGAAGAAGATTCATCCGTTGATGTGCCCTGTCAACAAGAAACTTTAAGAGTACTCATTCTGCAGGAGCTTGTGGATGATCTGGCACCTGTTCTACAGGAGAACATCCACTTTGTCCATAAATTTTGTATTCCTACCAAAATTTGGCCAGTTCCCCGAAGGGACTGGAGCTGCTGTGTAAATAAACCATGTCAAGACCAGGAACATGGCCATCTCTCTACTTGGTTTAGGGAATGCCAGGCGTCCTCTGAACCTCAGTCAACTCTATGAAAAGTAGAGTTTTCAGATGTCAACTTTGCCTGTTTGCTTAAAAAACAAGTAGGATGAGACCCAGAATGTTTGCCTCAGGCCTAGACCTGTTGAGCAGACTGCCAAGAAGTCTGGTCAACCCTGTAGACCTGTCCCATCCCCTGTGAGAAAGTTCTCTGCTTCAGACCTCACTGCTCTGAAACCTCAGGAAAAGCAGTTTCCACATTTGGAAAGGAGTCTTACATTGCATCTGGAAGGGTTCATGACAAGCATCTAGCCAAAACTGGGACCTTGGTTAGATTGATTGGACCATGGTTCTACAGTAGGTAGGCAGTAAGTTTTTCAATTCATTCATAACTTGAATATATATGAATCACCTACAATGGGCAGGGACTTTGGCTATCATTTAGAAAGCAGTAAAACTCCCAGCCACTCTGAGTTTCCATTATTGTTAAGAAGTTAGTCAAACCCACCAGGAATCCAGGCAGATGAGGAACATGTGATGTTACAGATCACATGCTCCTGTCCTTCTCTATGTATAGAAACCTCCAATCAGATATTGAGGAAAAGTATTTTCAAGAAAAGAATTGAGAGGTCTTCAGGCCAAGAGAAAGGACTCCTGCCTCAAGAGCAGTCAGTGGAGAGTTTTTGTAGAGTATGTCTGGGCAAATGTCAGATTCTACCCTTGTGGGATACACAGCAGATGACTCAAATCTGTGGCTTACCCTGTAGAAGAAATCCAGTGATTTTTTGGGGGATTCTAGGTAAACAAGGAACACAGTTGTGGCTGAGGTCTCAGAGCCAGGACTTGTGAGGATCTCTCCTTCAAACAAAGCCAATCCTCCCCAAGATTGTCCACAATTTTCTATATTGAGGTTGAACAGCAAGTGTAGGGAGCCACCTAACAAAGAATGTGCTTAACAGGCTTGCCTCTTGGCTCTACTGAATATGACCTCCTTAGAATGCCTTTGCACATAATGCATGCAGCTTGAGAGGTTCCATCTATAGGTTAGAACCAAACCCATGGTGTTTTACCTCACTCTAATGTCCACCATTCAATCTGCTCCATTTTTAAATGTGTCTATACCTCTATTCAGAAAAGTTTTTTGAGGTATCAGGAACTGTACAACCTGAAGTTTTTCAGAACCTTCCTGTTGCTCACCATGACTAAATCAGAGATGATCTTCCATGCCCACAGTCTTCTTACCCAGATTGAGAACACAGATCCCAGTGAGTCAGAGTCTTCTGATGACAGCACCTGTGGTGGGAGACTGAAGGTGTATGCAGATAAATCTCTGCCCATTCTACTGGGGTCTTCACGTTGGTCCCAGAATGAACAAGCCTGGCATCTTGCAGCTCTTGGATCCAATTCTGGGAAGATATACTATTGTGAATAGAAGGGCAGGGTTATTAGAGGCAGAGTTCTAGTGTGAATTTGGAAAAACCCTGGAAAGAGTCATTTGGGGTTGTTTGCTCCTGCAACTCTAGCACCATCTTAAGTGATAAAACTGCCTCCAAGAGCAGTGACTCAGTTTACCTGCTTTTGTTTCAGGAAGCATATTACCAAATACCCTGTTATATATGGAGAAAAGTCACAAAAACTGGAATATGGCCCAACAATATCACCATCCATACAGGAAAAGATTGAATTCCCAATGTACACTGTGTACCTTCAAGAAAAGGAGTCAGCTCAGCTACCACAAAACAAGCCAGAGGACATTGAACAATGTCTCCCAGTTTGTAAAATGGTGACCCAACTCTGATTCCATCCTTTCAAAGGGAGCCATTTGTCCTGGAAGCAACATAAATTTCAGGCACCAAAATACCAGACACAGGAGGAGTTCAAGAAACTATTAGACCATTACACTCAAATTCTGCTGGATATTTTCTCACTTTTCTAGGTCTAAAGTATTCTATGTTACCTCCCACACTTTGAGAACCTAAGCAGTAAGCTGTACCAGTTACCCCACCAGAGATAGTCTTCCCTTTACCTCTGACATTGTGTATTTTATTTCTTGTGATAGTAGTTATTTTCATTGCTAAAGATAGCTTTTGATAGTAAAATTCATAATAAACTTCTATGTCATCATCAAAGTGCTCACTTGATTCATAATATCTGACATAATATCCTACTTCTGACTTCTGGTACTAACATAATACACACAGTAGCCTCTGACACTCACAAAACAGTCTGTGGGCTCTGACACTACAAAACACACACTGTGGCCTTGTCATTCACATAATATCCTAACTGGAGCTCTGATGCTCACCTAATACATGAGCACATGACACCTAATACATTTGGCACATGACTCTCACATAATACCCTCACTGGGGCCTCTGGTACTCACATAATATCCTAACTAGTCTCTGACACTCACACATTATCTTCACTATTAGCTGTGGCAGTCACATTATATCCTCACTCTGATCTCTGACACACATAAAATTCTCATTTGGTCTCTGACACTGAAATGATATCCTCACTGTGTCATCTGACACACAAATCACCCTAAAATTGTCCTGTGATACTCACATAATATCCTCAATGTGGCATCTATCATGAATATAACACACTTAGTGGAACTCCAGATACTCACATAATACCCTTTTGTGGCATCTGATACTCACATTATACTCTTAGTGTGGCTTCAGACACAGACATAATATTTTCATTGTGACCTCAGAAACTTACATAATACCCTCACATGACACTGACATAATAAACTCATTCTGAGTTTGACACTCACATAATACCCTCAATATTATCCTCAATATTATAGTAACCTCAATACAGCACCTGATACCCACATAAGACCCTAAGTGTGCCTCCTGACACTAAAATACTATCCCCAGTGTAACTTTTGACAAATAATGACCACAGTGTGGCATACAACAGTCCTATTGTACCTGATTTGGCCTCTATCACTCATGTAACACTCTCAATGTTGCCTCTGACACTGACATAATACCCTCATTGTGACTTTGGACACTCACATAATACACTCAATATGGCCTCTGACACAGAATAGTCTCACTTTGCCTCTGACACTCAAATAATACCCTAAATTGAACTTCTATCAGTCTCATAATTACCTCACTTGACCTGTTAAACTGACATAATATCCTTACTTTTATCTCTAACACTCACATGATTCCCTTGCTGTGACCTCTAACATGCACATACTATCTTTCCTATGTTTCAGACAATCATAAAATGTTCTCATGTGTGACCTCATACATTTATAGAGTATTTGAACTGTGGCCTCTGACACTTATATAATAGCCTCAATGTAACTTCTGATAGTCACATTATATCCACAACATGAGGTCTGACAGTCACATAATACCCTCGCTGTGGCCTCCTACACTGACACACTCTAACTGGATATTGATGCTCCATAATATGCTTAATGCAGCATCTGACATTCACTTGGAACACTCATGGTGGCTGGCCTTTACCACTCACAAAATATCCTCAATTTAGCCTCTGGCACTCATATAATATTTTCACTGGGGCCTATGTCACTCAAATAATATAATTACTGTGAACTTTGAAAAACACATAATATCCTCACTTGACCTCTGACAAAGACATGTTTCCCTCACTGTGACCTACAAAACCCACATAATACACTTTGTATCACCTTTGCCTCTCAAGTAATACCCTTAATCTGACCTCTGATCTCTGACAGAATATCCTCACTGTGTCTGTCCTCTTTCACATAATACTCTCAGAGTGGTCTCTCACACACACTGTCCATACCTTGACCTCTGACACTTATATAATATCATTATTTTGGTCTCGGTCATTCATATAATATCCTCACTGTGATCTCTGACACTCACATATTCTCACTGTGGCATCTGATGTTAATATAATACCTTCAGTGTGGAAAATGAGACACATATATTTACCTTACTTTAGCCTCTGAAACTCACAAAATATTGTCACTCTTACCACTGACACTCACTGAATATCTTGCCACATCTATTTTCTGCCACTCTGACATTTGACACATCTCTGTTGGAGTACAGTATTTGACACTTGACAAGGTTTGTTGGAATAGAGGACTCAACACTTGACATGATTCTGTTGATCGTCCTCCCTCTTGGGGGCCATAGGCGTGCATGTCTCCATGTGTACTTGCTTTTTAATATTAATAATCAATATATCATTAGAAACTTATTGGAAAAAAACATTGGGAAGGTTTTACTGTATTGGGACACAAAATAGTGCACAATAAAAACTTAGCAGTAATCCATAGATAAAAAGTATGAAAATAAACAGTTGTAACTGTGCTTGAGTTAAAAGGAGACAGTGATTGTTTTAGTATAATAATAGATGGATAAAGAGGCATTCCTCTGAGCTTGGATGTGGTGTTTAGCCTTTGCTGCTTTCCTAGTTTTAATAGTTGGTTCTGGAGGTACTTTACATAATAAAAACATTTATGTTAGTCATACATATAATTTGCATTTTCCTATGTTTAGTCTAATTCTTTGAGAATCTGAGTAATATTACATTCCACTAATATATGAAATTAGAAAAGACTAAATATTAACTTTAATTTGATTTCTTTGCCCTTTAATAATAGTAAAAACTTTTCACTGTTAAACACTGGAGTTCATGGCGGGGGTGGTTTCTCAGAAAATCTAGTGATATGTTTGTTCTGGAGGTTGAAGGCTTGCAGATCATGGTGCCCTCAGTTTAGCTGGGAGATAAGTTTGTTTCAGTTTAGCGGGGAGATGAGGTTGTTTTAATCTAGCCTGGAAATAAGGTTGTTTTGGTCTGGACTGTCATACAGAGAGAATGTGTACTTTGAGAAGAAGCATAGATTGTACTTTTGAAGGTTTTTCTTATTCTAAACTAACTATAAAATGATATAATCATTACTAAAGAAAAATATCTAAAAAAAAGTCTGGGAGAAAAATAAAGATTCAGAGTCAGTCTCACAACACTTGGTGTCTCTGTGTGCTGTTTCTCCACCACACCAATGCCTCCCATCCACCTAGGACCCCCAACTGCTGCTAGGGCTGGGCCCCGGCAATATCTTCTCTGAGTTCCCTGATATTCAATACCCTTACTGTGGCTTCTGCCACTCATATAATGATATCAGTGTGACCTCTGACATTCACATAATATCCTCACTCTTCTATTGAAACTCACATAATATCTTCAGTGTGACTTCTGACAATCACATAAATCCTCATTATGTCCTTGGCCCTCCCAACATACTCTCACTGTGACCTCTGTTATTCACATAATACTCTCAGTGTGACCTGAAGTACTAACGATACACATAATGTGCCTTTAGCTACTCACAATGACCACACTGTGGACTATAAAACACAAAATATCCATACTGGTTCTCTGACACTCATGTAATAAATTCAATATGGATTCTGACATTCATATAATATGATTACTGTGGCCTCTGACACTCACAGAATATCCTGTTCCTTAACACTCATAAAATACACTCACTTTTGCCCTTGACAATCACATAGTAGCTTCAGTTAGCCTCTGACTCTTAGAAAATACCTACATTATTATCATGATATCACATAATACCCTAACAATTGAAGCCAGAATTAAGGACAGGTAGTTAGTGTAGAAATAGGGGATCGGGTCAAATCGAGGAAATGGAGGCCATAAAGTCATCTGCCTCTGGAAGTTGGAGACTGCCCCTGGAAGAATGGAATATCAAGGAGCTCCAGAGCCCATTGATTACCAAATTTACCTGCCTTTATCAAGGAGTGCTAGCATGGAGCTGCTAATTAATGCCCCCTGGGCCCTTGCCTGCCTGAATCACCTTGGCCCTCCCCCCTGCCCATGGCTTCTCACTTAATGCAAAACCAGGCCTAGTCACGTAGGCAGGAAGTAGAGATAAGGGGGAGAGAACTGGAGAACAAAAGAGACCCTAACCTATAAAAGATGGAAGCGCTCCCTTCTTGGGCTTTAGAACATCAGCCATGGCCCCCTTCTTCCTGCTGGGAGAAGTCTGTATTATTACCTTTAAATAAAACCTGCTTAATATGCTTGCCTTGGCGTGCTTCTCTAGTATTCAATCTTCAACATTAGAAGGAGCAGAAATCGTCACTGGTAAACGGCGGTATCAGATTTGGAGGTCCCACCCAGGTTTACACCAAGGTAAGTAAGCTTCTCTCTCCACACACCCCACATCTGTTTGAGGTGCATCTTTCTTTCTGTCTCTTTATTTTTGGAGGGCAAAATGGGGACCCATCAGCTACTTAAATGCAGTTAGTTCAGCCGCCATTCTTAAGACTCGGGTGAGAGGTTTCCCGGCCCAGGCAAGTTTCCAATCACCTGCTCTGTAGGCATGTTGGAATCTGCTTAAGCCATTTCCTACTTTTGGAGCACAATTGCCAGGAGTACACAGTGTCCCTAGTCCTGATCTGCCCAGGATGCGTGGAGGTGGAGGAAGGGTTGGAACAACTGCGGGGTTCTCGGCCCATGCTACTCTCAGGTGGACCCCAAAGGTTCCTTCTCCAGAATCCCCCTTCCGACAGCCCTGAGGGGTATCCAGAGTGATCAGTAGTCGAGTGGCACTGAGGGAAAGCGCCAATTACCTTTTTCTCCATATGGGTCGCACAGTGCACAATACTCCCACACATCCACTCCCTCCTGGATGCTCCCCTTCCCTTGCCAGTCAGACATTAGGAATTCAAGCTGTAGGATTAAGGCCTGGGATTATTAGTATGAAAATGCCTAGGTTCCCTTTGTTCGCATAGTTAGCCGTCACTAGTCTAGACATGTACAGTCTCCCCATTACTGTTCCTGTGCTTAAATGTGATCACAGTGTTCTCTTTAAGCTGCAACAGGGAGGCAATTTAAAAACCCCTCCAGTGAGACACTCCAAGCAAAGGGTGTTATACACCTAACAACCAATAGATGTCCCCCCACCCTCCGGAGATTCCTTTAGTCTACAGGGCAAAAAGATAGGCAAAAGGCACATGTTTTACTTTTGTCATCATTTTCATAATTAGGAGTTTATAGTGGCAGGAGGAAAGCAGTAATGCCCTTAAGTCTGAATCCTCCCAGGGTCTCTAGCACAGGGCAAACTAGGACCCTAGCACTTTGCCGAAGAAGGCCAGAAATAACTTTGGCAAAGCCAGGTAATGAGAGATGGGTTTTTCTGGAACATAAGGAAGCTCAAAGTTAGGGAGATGTCCCTAATAACTCAGAAGGGAGCTTCTCTCTCAACAGTATTGCCAGGTTCACCACTAGCCTGCATACTGCTAAATTGCAAATGAGCAAGAAAAGTGCCTTTCATATGTTACCATGCTTGACATCAATAATCTCTACCATGAGAAGTGAAAGCCTTCAGGAATTGCCTACTAAGGGAGAAAAATTGAGGGAACCCTCCCAACCTAAGACAGACACAAATAAGTTTAAGGAGGCTTTTGGAAGATCCTAATAAATATTGAGATGTTTCAAAACTTATGCCAGGTTTTTGACTTCACCTGGAAAATTATGCTATTAACCATCTAGAGAACAGGCAGTTCCCAGAAACCATCCTAACTGGGATTCAAGTAATGAGTAGGATGCCTAAAAAAAACTATTATGCAGCCTTCAGGAAAGTCCTACTATTTTCATGGAGAGACTTAGGAAAGCAATAAGAAAACACACCACTCTGAATCCTGAATCCATAAAGGGCCACCTACTTTTAAAGTATAAATTTATCATTTAACCAGCCCAAAATATTTAGAGAAAATTACAAAAATTGGCACGTGGCCCTGATCAATCCTCAGATGATCTTCTCCAGCTTGCATCTTCCATTTTTTTATAGACATCAAAAGAAAGAAAAGGGAACATATAGGCAAGAAAAAGGACTTATTAAAGATCATTCAAACTGATAGAAACTTTTAATGCCTTGCAATACTCCATGCAATTTGCCCATTTTAGGAGTTAAAAAGCAAACTGCCTAGTCCAAAACCTTAGAATAATGAAGCAGTAATTTCCCCCACCCTGTAGTTCTTAATCCATACACTTTTAACTTGGATTCCAACTGCTGTTTGGTTTACTAAGTTAGATTTAAAAGATGGCTTTTTCTGTTTATGCTAGACTCTGAATAGCAATTTCTGTTTGCCTTTGAGGAACCAGATACTGTATCTCAACTAACCTAGACAGTGTTGCCTCAGGATTTAGATGGCCCTCACCTGTTCCAGACAAACCTTAGCTAAGGACTTAACAAAATTCAGAGATAAAACATCTGTGATTGTTCTCCAGTAAGTAAATGACATCCTTTATGTGCCTCCACCCAGGAGGAATATCAAAAGGCCATTATGGAGCTCCTAAACTTCTTAGCTAATAGGAATTAAAAGATCTCAAAAAATAAAGCTTAATTATGTCATCAACACATTCAATACTACAGAAAATAGCCACTATAGGACAATATTCTGTCCCAGGAATATCAAGAAGGGGCCTTACTTCAAGCTCCTGTCCTCAGCTTACCTATGAAGCAACATTTAACCTGTTTGTCACAAAGGGGAAAATAAATCCTGGATAAGTAGCCATAGGCAGCTCAATAACCAATGGCATATCTCAGTAAGGAACTTATCAAAGTAGCTTCATTCTCAAAAGTAATGGAAAATAAGGTCTCATAATTTTCTTTGACATCCAACCTGTCCTGATGAGATGGCTAAAATGCCCTAGGCACACGGTTTCTGTTAAAACCTGTTAGATCCTTCCAGATCTCAGTCAAGGCTTACATTGAAATGTAAATAAAGGAAGCCTAGAGGCTCAGTAGGAGACCAGTCTCAAACCCAAGGAAAAAAAGGTAAAAAGTATCTTACCTAAACTCCAAAAGTAAATTTTATGGTACCTTACTAAAGTAATTAACAGCCTTACTAAAGTAATTAATGGCCATATCATTTTTCTAGGACTCTTGTTTTTTTAATTCTATACTTTTTTGAGCTCATGATTTTTTTGATAAGTTCTATTTTTTATTCAACTAGAGTTTCTGAACATCTGTTACATTGCAATGGAGATTCACCTATAAAGTTACAAGGCCTTTGATTTTGTGTTATTTGTATGTCGTGCTGTCTTATGTCATGTTTTGTCTGTATCAAAACTGAGTACTCCTAAAATTAAAATTTAAAAATGGATCCAGATACTTTTAATTCATGTAATTTAAAAGGTTCAATTCAAATTGGGTACACTAATAAAAGTAAAATGTCTTTGAAAATAACTCGCAAATCTCTAGGTGGTCAAGATAATAAAATATTGATGTTAATAAAATGTCTAATATCAATTGTTTCTAGGACTTTTCTTCAACAGGAAAGAGACAGCAAATACTGTTCAGGACACTTGTCTGATATCTTGGTTTTTACAGAATAAGTGAATTAGAGTTAACATGTATGGGATTATTCAAATGTGTTTGTGGACACATCTGATTAATTTATAAAGTTAAAATGCTAATTGTTAAATAACATCGAGTACTTTTAACTCCTTAAATTACATGGGGTAACATACTTAAACATTATTGGTGTTTTCATAGGTTGGTAAATAAAAAGGGTTTACAATTACTTTGTGTCATCACTAAACTAAAAACAAGGTTACTAAGAGTTATGTCCTAACAAGTGCAATTCTATATACAAAGGGTTCCAAAAGTTTCAACTGTGTTTCAATTAGAGTACTATAAACAACAAAATATTTAATCTTATTAAAATAGAGTAATTTATCTAAATTCAGAAATTTCATAAGAGTTGTTTCAGAATGTGAACAGAAAGGGGTCAACACATAGGAAAGAGAAAATAAAAGGTTCTGGGTATGGAAATATAATTAGTAAAAGGGAAAAGCAAATGTTTCTGGGTAAGAAAGTGCTTGTGTGATGAAATACATGAGGGTCTAAGTAAGTACTAAGAAAGTCTGTGTGTAAGTAAAGGGCAAGTTTCAACAAGTTTGTGTGTAACTAAGTTGGTTGTATGTATGTGAGACAGCTAAAGCTATTTAAGGTTTTTCCTAAGGTGAAATACTAATGTTCTGATATAAACCAAAGTTTAATCTATATGGTAAAATGACAAGGATTTCTTAGAAACACTAATTTACTCTTAACTTTATGTCTATTAAGTTTTACTCTTTAGAACAATTAGGCTTAAAAATTGGGGTTTATACAATTATGGTTAAACTACTGTTAGAGTATTGTACTATGTTAGAGAGTCTACATTTTTTCTTTAAAAACTAAATTTGGTAAGATAAAAGTGTCAAGGTAATTGTGAAATGGTCACTAGTTGTATATTAAATGTGTTCATATTTTCCAGGTGTGCAAGTTTTAAAGCAGGGAATTTATCAAGCTGCTATTCTCCAGATTAAACGTGTCTGTAATGGTAATTTTAAACTTATAAAGAGTAAATTTTATTGGGGATTTATTTCTATCATTTAATGTTCTATTATAGGATCTGCTATCAATAGGGTATATGTAAAATTTGTTACTTTTTACACTGAGATAAAGAATTTCAAATATAAATGTATTTATAAAAGTTAGAGCCTGATTTGTTTAAAGGTTAATATTGTGAAACATGAAAACATTTTGCCACTTTGACACACAAAAGGAAAGTTAAAAGTTCTCTCAGCCTTTCTTTGATTCATGTTTTAGATACAATGTTAAATTGTGTTAATTATAAAGTTTATATAGATTCAGGAAACAGTATATGTGAACTTCTTAAAATGATATTTAAGAAAGAAGCAAAGATCAACATCAAAATTAGAACACTTAAGATTTGTAAAGAGTCACGCCTTACCTGAGATAAGGCTCTGCCTCCCACCTTACTGCATGTTAGAGTGACTCCAAAATAGGTCAGACTTCAGCATATTTAAAGTTATAGTCAAAAGATTGGTTCTTGTTGTAAAAGTAGTTGTGATCTCAAATAGGGGATATAATGTGGTTCTCAGTCAAAATTCAAGATAGCTATTTTACAAGCTGAATATATTTTTACTCTTGTTAATTTCATTTTGTAAAACTGTTACCTGTTAATGTTTTGCAGAAGTAGCTGCTTCAAGAACACACAACCTACGTAACTTGTGATAATAAGCCATCACCTAACAGATAGTGGTAACAGATACCAGAACAGATAGTGGTAACTTCCAGTACTAATGCAGACTCCAGTTAGATAAAAGGGTAAATAATTGTAAAGTTATAGACTTTGAAGTTAAAACCTAGTACTCTTACTTTATGACTGGTGAGACTGGCTTGCTGGATGATTAAGATCAAACTTAGAAATTAGAATTAAATACAGAGTCCAAGAAAAAAAACAGTATCTTGCCCTCAAAATCAGCCTGAACCCAGGAAATAAGAGGACTTCTCAAAGGAGCGCTGCAACTCTGGATCACACAACCTCCTGATCAAGGAGATTGTTGAGACTAGAGGATGAAAAATTACTCAGTGCATCTGTTGCAGAGGAGGGTCATAAAAAAAGGGAGACATCCCTTGATGCTTCCAAAGGAAGTCACCTCATCAAAGAGACCCTGCCTAACCAATGGCACTGGTGGAGCTAAGAAGCTGCTCTTAAGTTCTCTATGAGTGGCCCCTGTGGGAACTCAGCTGACTCTTAAACAAGACAGGAACCAGGTCAATTTGAACATCTTGATCTTAGACACCCAGCAAAACAGTTAGAACCAAAATATAGCCGTTCCTGGGCATTTAAAAGAAATAATAGTTAAATGTAACTTAAGATGTACACTTGTATTAGCCCACTAGAATAAAGACTGGAAGCTACAAATGAAAGAAAGAATCTTCTGCAAATGTGCCTGTTAACTATCAAGAGAAACTGCCAGAGTCAGAAGTTTTTAGTCAGTTTAAGACCTTCCTAAGCTACACAGGTAGACTTAATCTATGTTTGCTCGTATGATTATCTAGCCCTAAGTAACAGAAGTATAGAGATCTCTACTAAACACAGGTTATACCTATAAAGGGATATTTTACAAAAATCAGATGACATTAAGTAGCTTAACTATATTTTCTGGGGACATCTATGACATTAAGAGTTAAATGTTGTGTTTACATTCCTGATAACCTGGACAATGTTAAAGTCCCCAAACAAAGGCCTTGTTCTCTCCAGCCTCGTTATGGGAACAATTTCTCAGTTCTTCCACCTCCTGGTGAGAGATTGCCTTGTCATTTTCATGATACTCAGTGGCATGTTCCAGATGCTGCAACATTTACTTTGTACCAATCTCATTTCAGTACTCATGTCTTTTTGTTCTTCTATCATAGAAGCACCCACCCCCAGATGACTTTACAACCTGCTCTTCCCCAACCAGACTTCTACCTTGGACCCCTCAATTGACCCGATTTTTAAAAAAGGAACTCCAAACTGCTTGCCCCTTGCTGCCCCCTTTCAGCTTCAAAGCAGCCAGAACAATCGGCACCCCCTTTCTTTACAGCAGTTAGGAGTTCCTAAAGCTAAAGGGGGAAATGAAGCCAGAATTAAGGACAGGTAGTTAGTGCAGAAATAGGGGATTGGGTCATATCGAGGAAATGGAAGTCCATAAAGTCATCTGCCTCTGGAAGTTGGAGACTGCCCCTGGAAGAATGGAATATCAAGGAGCTCCAGAGCCCATTGATTACCAAATTTACTGCCTTTATCAAGGAGTGCTAGCATGGAGCTGCTAATTAATGCCCCCTGGGCCCTTGCCTGCCTGAATCACCTTGGCCCTCCCCCTGCCCATGGCTTCTCACTTAATGCAAAACCAGGCCTAGTCACGTAGGCAGGAAGTAGAGATAAGGAGGAGAGAACTGGAGAACAAAAGAGACCCTAACCTATAAAAGATGGAGGGTGTGCTCACTTCTGGGGATTTTTAGAACATCAGCCATGGCCCCCTTCTTCCTGCCAGGAGAAGTCTGTATTATTACCTTTAAATAAAACCTGCTTAATATGCTTGCCTTGGCCTGCTTCTCTACTGCTCCATCTTCAACATTAGAAGGAGCAGAACTCGTCACCGGTAAATGGCGGTATCACTATGACCTTTGACCCTTGTATAGTAGCATCAATGTGTTCTCTGACACCCACATAATATCCTGACTGTGGCCTAATACACTCACAAATACACTTTCTGTGGTACCTCACACTTACATATAATCAAATTACATTTGACCTCTCTTTTAATAGCTTTTATTTTTTTTCAATGTACATTACAGGAAAAATAAATGTAATGTATATTACAATTAATGTACATTACAGGAAAAATAAAAATACAGCCTGTTAGCCAGATGTTAGGGGCAGTTTTGGTTCATTGATAACTCCCAGAAAAACGCTCCACAGATGCAGGTCCCACATAAGGAACTTTATTTTATGTGGAGGATTCACGTCTGCTCAGGGGAAAAGGGAAGAAGGAAAAGAAGAAAATGGCGCAGGGTTTCTCCTCAGTATCGAATTTTGCGGGCTGGGAAGAACCAGTCGCAGAGGAGAATTATTACAGACTGACTGATGGACCAATGACATATTAGAACGTAATGTGGGAGGCAAGAAGATTACGGCAACGTAAGCCGGGAGAGGCAGGCATAGGAGGCCGGGTTCCTATAACGGGAGAGGCGGGCATAATGCAGATTGACAGGTGGTTCCTGTAGCGGGAGAGAAAGGTGGCTTTATACCTTACATTCCCCCATTTCCTTTTTATAAAAATAATTTTTTTTTTCTTTTTTTGGGTACATGGATGAAGGTCAATCTTCTGTAATTACTTCCTGCTGGGTGTGGACGTAGAGCTGGTATCATTGTGGCAGGAAGAACTGGAGACTTGATAGTTTCTCTGGAGGCACATCTACAGCCATTCTCCAATCCTGGAGGCACATCTGCAGCCAGGCTCCAATTTTTTGTGAGATCCTGATATTTCTGCAATACAAGTTGATTAATTGACATGGAAGTAAAAGACAGGGGTCTCCCCTTTTCGGCTGGCATTCTATTGGAAAGAAAATTCAGTGGTTAGGAAAATTATAAGCAGGACTCCAGTCCTCATGGCTGGGCATGGTTGTCTGGTATCGTCTGGCTCCCAATTTCTAGAATGGGAGGAAGGGTGGAGGACTTGATGATCTTCAGTCTGAGATGAAGGTGTCCCACAGGAGTGGCTGAGTATCGGATGGAAGAAGTCTGTGGATTAGGAGCTGGAGAAGGGTTAGTGGACCGAGAATAGAACTTAATCTGAGAAATGTGCAGCCATCCTGGTAGATTTTGTACCTTGACAGCTGTTGGTGTGGTTAGGATCACTGTATGGGGGTCCCTGCCACTTGGGAGATAGAGGGATTATAGCTTCCTGAGGAGGAGAAATAAGAACTTGGTCTCCTATTTGAAGAGGTTGGGTAAGGATGCCAGATAAAGGTTTGGGTAGGGTGGAGTCAGCATAACCCCATAGAAATGCTTGAATGTGATTTAGGAGAGGAATGCATATTTAAGAAGGAAGAAGGGAAGGAAGGGTCACTATTTCAGGTGGCAGGATGGTACGACCGTACATTAACTCAAAAGGGGAAATATTAGTTGGTTTCTTTGGGAGTGAGCGAAGATGCAGAAGAGCAAGGGGCAGGAGTTTAACCCAGTGGAGTTGAAGTTCTAAAGAGAGCTTGGTTAAAACATTTTTAAGAGTTCGATTTGCTCCTTCTACTTTGCCTGATGACTTTGGGTGAAAAGGAATGTGGAAATGCCAAGGGACCCCGAGAGCCTTGGCAAGTTGTTGGGTGAGTTGGGAAATGAATTCAGGTCCATTATCTGACTGGAAGGAAGTAGGTACTCCAAAGCGAGGGATGATTTCATAAAGGATGAAGATAGAGACAGTTGTCCTTTTGTTGGAGGTGGGGATGGCTTCAATCCATCCTGAGAAGGTGTCTATCATAACCAATAATTATTTAGACTTTCTTACTGTGGGCATGTGAGTGAAGTCAAGCTGCCATCTACCCCTGGAATGGTGCCACGGGCTTGGTGAGTTGGAAAAATGGGGGGCGTGACAGCTGTAGGATTTGTTTGCAGGCAGACTTTACATGAGGAAGAGAGTTCCTTTAGAAATGAGATATCAGAGGAGGACAGTTGCAGGTGAGTTTTAGCAAATTGTAAGAGTGAAGAAAGGTTGGGGTGAAACAGACAATGGAGATAGGAAAGTATTTCCCTGTTGGGGGGTGGTGAAGGCAAAGGCTTATGGAGAGCCATAATAGGGGTTGGCCTGGACAAGAGGGCAGCCCTTTTAGCCTACTCATCTGCCTTGTTATTACCTGAAGAGATGAATGATTGATGTGTTTGATGGGCTCTGCAATGTACAAGGTCTCTAGTTGCTGAGAGGTGAACAGCCTCAAGGAGTTTTAGAATGTAACTAGAGTTGGTGATGGAGTTTCCTCTTGTAGTAAGAAGGCCTCTCTCTTTCCAGATAGCAGCATGAGAGAGGATAATGTGAAAAGCATATTTGGAGTCGGTGTAGACTGTGAGGGATTGTCCCTTTGCAAGGTTGAATGCGCAGGTAAGGGCAATTAGTTCCGCCTGTTGATTGGTGGTGTTGTTGGGTAGTGGTCCTGACTCTATTACCTTTTTAAGAGAGACAATGGCATATCCAGCTCCACGGATTCCTTTATGGAGAAATGAGCTTCCATCAGTGAACCATATGAAAGTAGGGTTGCATAGAGCTCCTTCCTGGACGTTTGAGGGGTAGGGAAGTAACTCTTCCAGGATCTCAAGGCAGCTGTGGGTTGCAGAAGCCTGTATATTGGAAGGTAGGGGTAAGAGGGTGGTTGGGTTTAAAGGAGAGCATGTTTTGAAGGAAATGGAAGAGTCCTCAATAAGAGTGGTTTGTAAGGTTAACACCCGACAGGGTGGTAGCATTTGCAAACCTTTATAAGTAAGAAGCTTAGACAGATGATGAGGTGAAAGCACTTTGGTGGGAGCCCCGAAAGAGAGTTTTTTTGATTCCTGAATTAAGACAAATGCTGCTGCTAATACTCTAAGACATGGTGCCCAGCCCCTTATAGTGGGGTCTAACCTCTTTGACAGGTATGCTATTGGTCCAAAAGTGGGACCAAACATGTGTCCTAAGACCCCCAGGGTGAACCCACTTTTCTCAGAGACAAACAGGTAGAATAGTTTGGTTAAATCAGGGAGATGTAGGGCTGGGGCTTGAAGAAGGGCTTTCCTTAAGATCTGGAAAGTGGCTTTCACTGTGTTGAGGAGAGGTTCAGTGGGAGTACCCTTTGAAGTCTCATAGGGGAGCTGCTAGGATGGAAAAATTGGGGATCCAGGATCATAAATATCCTGCTAATCCCAAAAATGAAAGGATTTCTTCTTTGGTGGATGGAGTGGTCATGTCCTGTATTAATGCTTTTCTCTCTACAGTGATGGCTTTAAATCCAGGTGAGAGGCTGACACCTAAGTAAACAACCTGAGGCTGGGAAAGTTGCACTTTTGCTGGAGAAACTCTATAACCCCTGTCAGCCAGAAAGTTTAAAAGCTTAATTGTGTCCCTTTGGTAATCTTCAAGATAGGGGCTACATAGAAGAAGATCATCAACATACTGTAAGAGAAAGGAGGAAATGAATGTGAGAGAAGCAAGATCCTGAGATAATGTTTGGCCAAAGAGATGAGGACTGTCTCAGAAACCCTGTGGGAGAACTGTCCAGGTCAACTGAGAAGAAACTCGAGTGAAAGGGTCAGTCCAAGTAAAAGCAAAGAGATCCTGTGAATCAGGGTGAAGTGGGACAGTAAAAAATACATCCTTTAAATCTAGCACTGAAAAGTATGTGGTGGAAGAAGGGATAGAAGAAAGTAGGGTGTAAGGATTGGATACAATGGGAAAGATGGGGACCACTGCTGAGTTAATGATGCGGAGGTCTTGCACTAGACGGTAAGATCCATTAGGTTTCTTAACAGCCAGGATGGGAGTGTTATAAGGCGAGTTGGCAGGGCACAGGAAGCCTTTCTGCCTTAAATCCTGGATGATTGGTTGAAGTCCTTTAAGACTCCTTTGGGGAAGGGGATATTGGGCCTGGGCTGGGTAGGATGTTGGGTCCTTCAGATGAATGAGTACAGGTGAGCATTTAGCTACAGAGGGTGTATGAGTGTCCCAGACCTTGGGGTCAACCAGGGAGGGAGGAAGGGGATATGAGGACTCTGTTTGAGCTGTATATTTCTGTAGAGTCATAAGGAGAGGAATAGCAGAGGAGTCTTGGCTAAGCGCATGGTGGGTGAGAAGGAAATAGAGGCACCCAATTTGGTTAGGATGTCCCTTCCCAGAAGGGGAATGGGACATGAAGGAATTATTAAAAAGGAATGAGTAAAGCCAATTTGTCCTATATGACAGCTTATTGGAGGGGTTTGTCGGGGATTATATGGTTTTCCCTCTACCCCGACTAAAGGGGATTTGGCAGGGGAAGTGGGTCCCAAAATTCCCGCAGCACTGAGAATGTGGCTCTAGTGTCTACAAGGAAAGGGATCTGCCTGCCTGCCACCGTAAGGGTCACCCGGGGCTCCTGAGTCATGATGGTCGTCGGGTGCAGAAGTCCCGGGCCCCTTCATTCATCCATTGCCAATCCCAGCAAGTCGCCGGAGGGAGGGGCCAAGGATGACCTGGCACTTCTCTGAGCACCAGGGCAATCCATTGCCCAATGGCCCGGTTGGTGGCATTTTGGACAAGGACTTGGGGGCTGCCGGGGGTTGGGGCTGGCTCATTCCCAGTGGCCCTCTTGTCTGCACTTGAGGCATGAGCTTGAAGGTTCTGGGAGCTTGGGCGCCCCTAGCGGTGGACAGTTGGGCAGGTCTAGCTGGCTGAAAGGCTTTGGCCAGCATTTGGTATTTTAATTTTTGTTTTTTTCCTTCCCTTCCATTATAAACCTTGAATGCCACTGCTAGAACCCCTGGCTGTGGGGTAAGGGGCCCCCTATCCAACTACCTCAATTTCATCTTTATGTCAGGGTAACTTTGGGAAAAATAATAAGTCATAAGTAGTTGCTGTCCCTCTGGGGTTTCGGGATCCTGGTTGGTGTACTTAAGCATGGCCTCTGTAAGGTGGCTTAGAAATGCTGACTGGTTTTCATCTTTGTCCTGTATTACTTCCTGAAGTTTATCATAGTTAATGGGTTTAATAGTAGCTTTTCGTAGACCTGCAAGGATGCAAGTTTGAAACCTATTTCGCTGTAGACACCCATCCTCAGTATTATAGTCCCATAGGGGCTCTCTATTTGATACTGCTTCAGCCCCAATGGAATGGGTTGGGGTCGATTGATGAATGCCATCTGCATAATTGCACACCTTTTCCCAGACCCTCCTGCGTTCCTCAGGGGTTAGGGTGTTGGACATGATTATGTAAATGTCATGCCAGGTAAGGTTATAAGACTGGGTAAGGTACTGAAATTCTTTAATGAAGGTTGCAGGGTTGGAGGTGAAAGAACCTAGCTTCTTCTCTATTTGAGACAGATCAGACAGTGAAAAGGGGACATGAACTTTGATTACTCCCTCCGCTCCAGCCACCTCCCATAAAGGGCTAAGATATGTGCATGGGACCGCATGGTGGGGGAACTTGGTGGGCTGAATGGAGGAGCGGAAGGAGAAACAGAATGAGGCAAAGAAGAAGAATGGACAAGGGCTTCTGCAGTAGGAGGCTTGTAAGGAGATAACTCATTGGCTGGATCAAACTCGGAAGGGAAAGAAGGGTTAAAAGGTGGGGGAGAAGCCAAGAGAACAGGTTCAGGTTTTTGGGGAGAGCAGAGATTAGGTTTAGCCTGAAAGAAAGAAAAAACACGAAGGGGAAAAGTTCCTTTCCATTCACCAGGTTGCCCACATAGGTACTTAATTATAACTAGTACAATTAGGCATATAATTACACCTAGTACAAAGCTAGAATTTAGGGTGTCATAAGTAGACCATTCTGACTTACTATCTAAAGGACAATTTAGCTCTGACTCAGGGAATAGGTGACGGGGTTTGAAATGATTTAATAAGCATCTCAGGGGCGAGTTTGCTGGGCTGGACGTCACAAATCCCATGGTAAGCCGAGACCCACCTGGCTAGTGGATTTGGTGTCCCAAGAACCACAGTGCCAGGCAACGAGGTTAGAACAAAGGTTTGGTCGTCACCTGAAACCAATGTTTAACCGGGCAAACAGCTGAGAGAGAGTTTGAAGACCTGGCCAGGATTTTGAGCGAGAGGCAGTGGAAATAAGAGAGAGAGCTTCAAACCCTGAGAAAGAATCTCAGCACCATAAAATTCAGGAATCCACCCAGCAACTAAGACCAACTATAAAGGCCAAGGAGGTACCCCCACACCTCGGCAGTTGAGCGGCGGGAGCCGCGAGGGGGAAGCCGCGGGGTGGTGAGAGGGAGCCATGGGAATGGCCGCTTCTCAAATAAGGGGGGGCTGTGGCAGGAGCCGCGGGTGGCCGAGATGTGTTTAAGTGGTCAGGGGCCTGCCTAAGGGGAACTCACCAATTTTTGAGTCAGGTATTGTATGCAGAAAACTGGGCATCCAGGTAAATGGAAGGTGAGCCTGTATCTGCGGGCGCAGGAGCCATCGGATGGGATTCCGCTTGCTTAGTCAGCGGAAAAAAAACCATACAGGTTTTCAGCACCAGATGTTAGCCAGATGTTAGGGGCAGTTTTGGTTCGTCGATAACTCCCAGAAAAATGCTCCGCAGACACAGGACCCACAAGAGGTTATTCCTGTAGCGGGAGAGAAAGGTGGCTTTATACCTTACACAGCCAAAGGACAAAGTCATCCAGTTGCAAGTTGAACATGTCCCTCCAAGTCATGTGTATACATACACAAATCAAGATATTTTGATTGAGATTGTAGTGTGTGCCATGCTTTTCCTCACATCATAAATATTTACCAAGTCAAAATCCCAACCTGGAAACTGCCTGCCACTTCTGGACCCCAGCCTGCCAGACACTGGGCCACCCACACTCCATGCAGACTCAGTACCTGTGCTGTGGCCCCCCATCTATCAACATGTTTAGAAACTGGTGCAGTCACCTCAGATTATCCCTCAAGGGGAAGCCACCATCCTTAGGTGGGGCAACTCCCATCTTGAGATGCCTACTGGACAGTGGAAGCTGTTTGTCATGTACCTCTTTTGTATCAGCATACTGAAGACTGGGCGGTTTGAATAACAAATGACTGTTGTATTATAGATTTTTTAAAATTTTTTATTTCTTCATTTTTTCTCACTCTATTTTCCTTTTATTTACCTGTTACTTCAGAGTTTCTTTCTCCCTCTTCTCGTACTAACAACCAATTTCTTTTCATCCTGCTTTAGCTCTTTCCATGATTTAGTACCCATATATACTCACTTCTTATTCCATCAACAGTTACATTCTACACCTCTCCCCATCCTCTTTGTCCACCATTAGAAATTGTAGATCTCATTTCAAGCCTATTGGCTATGCTGTAGATAATATTCAAACACATTCAGTCTATTTATTAAAATACTGTTAATATCTTCATATGGGCTATCTGGTTAAGGGCTGCATATTTTTCATATTGAGTGCTGCTAAAATTGATCTCCCCTTTATAGGAGAGGTATTAGAAACCTGTAGTCACAATAAAGTTACATGGTGGAAACTAAAATATCTCAGATCCTCAGTGCTAGAGGGGAAGATACAGAAAAAATATGAAAAACCAGGGGAGGAAAGTGTCCCAAACAAACCAAGATGCTATTTTAATAGAATATAATGACAGAATGGCAGTTGAAATGTCAGAAAAGGAAATTAAAATGTACATAATTAAATTGATCAATGAAGCAAATGATAAGAGAGCAAATGCAGGCAATGTATGTTCACTACAATAAACAATTAAAAGAGCAAATGCAGGAAGCAAAAGAACCTTTCAATAAAGCGATAGAAGGGGCTGGAGATATAGTTCAGTTGGTAGAGTGCTTGCAAGGCAAGGTCCTGGGTTCAATTGCCACCACTGCAAAAAAAAAAAAATCCTCTTAAAAAAAAGAGAGAGAGAGATAGAGATTCTGAAAAAATATCAAACAGAAATACTTAAAATTAAGGAAACAATAAGCCAAATTAAAAACTCAATAGAAAGCATCACCAACAGAATAGATCATTTGAAAGACAGACTCTCAGAAAATGAAGACAAAATATTTAATCTTGAAAATAAAGTTGGCTAAACTGAGAAGATGGTAAGAAATCATGAATGGAATCTCCAAGAATTATGGAATATTACAAAAAGACCAAATTAATAAATTATTGGAATTGAGGAAGGCATAGAGATACAAACAAAGGACTGAACAACCAGTTCAACTATATAATACTAGAAAATTTCACAAACTTGATAAATAAAAGGGAAAATCAAATACAAGAGGCTTACAGAACCCCAAATGCACAAAATTTTGACAGATTCACACCAAGGCACATCGTAATAAAAATGCCTAAAATACAAAATAAAGATAGAATTGTAAAGGCTGTGAGAGAAAAGCATTGGAATACATATAGGGGGAAATCAAAATGGATATCAGCAGATTTCTCAGCCCAGATCCTAAAAGCTAGAACAGCCGGCAACAATGTATGTCAAGCTCTGAAAGAACATTGAACCCATCCAAGAATCTTATACCCAGCAAAACTAAACTTTAGATTTGATGTTGAAATAAAATACTTCTGAAATAAACAAAAGGTAAAAGAATTTACAAATAAAACATCTGCACTACAGAACATTCTCAAAAAAATATTCCATGAGGAGGAAATAAAAAATGACAATATAATTCAGCAAAGGCAGTAACTACCCTAAAGGAAAAGCCACTCATAGAAGAAACCAAGTCAAGTTAAAAATTGAAAATAGGCCAAAATGACCAGAAATGCAAATCATATCTCAGTAATAACTCTGAATCTTACTGGCCTTAACTCATTAATTAAAAGACATGAACTGGCAGATTGAAGTAAAAAGATCCAACAGTATGCTGCCTCCAAGAGACTCATCTCATAGAAAAGGACATCCACAGACTAAAGGTAAAAGGATGGGGGAAAACATACCACACACACAGACTCAGTAAAAAGTGGGGAGCTCTGTCTTCATATCAGATATAGTGGAATTCAATTCTAACTTAGTCAGAAGGGATAAATAAGAATATTTCATACTGCTTAAGGAAATCATAAACCAGCAAGACAAAATGATTATAAATATTTATGCCCCAAACAATGGTGCATCCATGTACCTCAAAAAAATCCTTCCCAATTCCAGGGAACAAATAGACCACAACACAATAATACTGGGTGACTTTAACACATGGGTCTCAGCACTGAATAGATTCTCCAAACAAAAACTGAAAAAAGAATAGAATTAAATGATACAATGATTTAGAAATAGCAGACATATATAGAGTATTTCATTCATTATCAAGTGAACACAGTTTCTTCTCAGCAGCTCATGGATCCTTCTCCAAAATAGACCATATGCTATGCCACAAGGCAACCATCAGTAAATATAAAAAAAAAAAATCAGATCATAATGGAATGATTAGAAATTAATGTAAAATACAACAAAACTTAATCCAACTGATTCTCCCAAACTGAATCAGGAGGTCATACACAATTTAAACAAATCAATTTCAAGCACTGAAATAGAAGAAACCATCAAAAAGCTACAAACCAAGAGAAGTCCAGGACCAGATGGATTCTCAGCTGAGTTCTATAAGAACTTTAAAGAACTCATACCAATATTCCTCAAAGTATTCCATGAAATATAAAAGGAGGGAATCCTTCCAAACTCATTGTGTGAAGCAAGTATCACTCTGATACCAAAACCAGACAAAGATAAATCAAGAAAAAAAATTTAGAGTAATATCCCTGATGAATATAGACACAAAAATTCATAACAAAATTCTGGAAACTTGTGCACAAAAACATACTAAAAAGATAGTGCAACTTGATCAAGTTGGGTTTATCCCAGGGATTCAAGTTAGTTCAACATCTGGAAATCAATAAACATAATTCATCACATTAGTAGACTTAAGGTTAAGAATCATAGGGATATCTCAATAGATGCTGGGAGATTTTTTGATAAAATACTGCACCCCTTCATTCTCAAAACACTAGTAAAAATAGAGATAGTAGGGACATACCTCAATATTGTAAAGGTTGTCTATGATAAGCTTATGGCCAACATAATTCTAAATGGAGAAAAACTGAAAACATTCCCTCTAAAAACTGGAAGAAGATAAAGATGCCCTCTTTAACCACTTCTATTCAACATTGTCCTTGAAACACTAGCCAGCACAATCAGACAGATTAAAGAAATTAAAGGGATATAAATAGGAAAAGAATGCAAGCTATCACTATTTGCGAATGACAAGATTCTATATTTAGAAGATCCGAAAAACTCCACCAGAAAACTTCTAGAACTAATAAATGAATTCAGCATAGTAGCAAGATATAAAATCAACATGTATGAATCTAATGCATTTCTATTCATAAGTGATAAATCCTCTAAAAGAGAAATTAGAAAAATCACTCCTTTCAAAGTAACCTCAAAAAAATTACTTGGGAATCAATCTCACAAAAGGGGTGAAAGACCTCTACAATGAAGACCACAGAACCCTAAAGAAATTAATGATAGCCTTAGAAGATAAAAAGATCTCCCATGTGTTTTAATAGGTAGAATTAATATAGTCAAAATGGCCATAGTACCAAAGGCACCAGACAAATTCAATGCAATTCCAATTAAAATCCCAATGATGTTCCTCACAGAAATAGAGAAAGCAATCATGAAATTTATCTGGTAGAATAAGAGACCTCAAATAACCAAAGAAATCCTGAGCAGGAAGAGTGAAGCAGAGGGTATCACAATACCAGACCTTAAACTATAATACAGAGGAAGAGCAACAAACAGCATGATACGGGCTGTCGGGGTTTCCAGGACCCCCAGCCTTGGGCACGGTCAAGATGGCGCCTGACGCTGAGCCAAAAGCGGCCAGCTATACAGTAAACAACCAGCGAATTCCAATGATTGGCTAGTTAACGATGTGATTAGAGCATGCCCCCCTCGTGTACCTATTCTATGCCTGCAGCTGTCCGCGGTTTACCTCGTGTGCCCCCCCCTGATTGGTTGAAGTGTATATAAGCCTGGTGGGTGGGAGAGTAAGGGAGCAGAAGAAGCTGACGCGGAAGCTGGGAGTAGGAAGGAGAAGCTGGGAGTGGGAGCAGAAGCTGAGAGCAGAAGCTGGGGGCGGAAGAAGCTGAGGGGCGGAAGAAGCTGAGGGCAGGAAGAAGCTGAGGGTGGAAGAAGCTGGGGCGGAAGAAGCTGAGGGCGGAAGAAGCTGGGGCGGAAGAAGCTGAGGGCGGAAGAAGCTGGGAGTGCGCAGAAGCTGAGAGAAGAAGCTGAGAGAAGAAGCTGAGAGAAGAGAAGCTGGGAGTGCGCGGAAGCTGGGAGTAAGAGAAGTGTAGGAGAGGGACTGTGCATAATAAACTTCCAAAGCTTCAGACGTTTGTCGTGTCTCTCTCTGCGGCCAGAGGGAGTGCGATAACTGGTGCCGAAACCCGGGAAGATGAAAACCTTATAAAGAAAACAAGGTAAGATATCTAAAAAAAATTTTTTTTTTATACAAGTTAAACCGGTTATAAAAAAGTTAAAAGGTATCGGGATACGCCATCAGCGGTCCTGACGCGTGGAACGCGGGTTAAAAGGTATCGGGATACGCCATCAGCGGTCCTGACGCGTGGAACGCGGGTTAAAAGGTATCGGGATACGCCATCAGCGGTCCTGACGCGTGGAACGCGGGTTAAAAGGTATCGGGATACGCCATCAGCGGTCCTGACGCGTGGAACGCGGGTTAAAAGGTATCGGGATACGCCATCAGCGGTCCTGACGCGTGGAACGCGGTCCAATTAAAGTGAAAGTAGAAACACGCTTGAAGCAGTCCAATTAGGGTTCTAAGGCACACTTGATAGTTTTCCTTTCAGTAATCTCGTTGCTCCTGGCAGCTAGGCCACTGTTTGTTATTGTAACTGCCATAACTAAAGCTATTCAAATTAGTAACAATGGGGTCTGAAACGTCTAAATTCAGAATGCAGCAACACCTCAGGGAGCTATTAAAAAACCATGAGACGCCATTATTCAGAATGCAGCAACCCCTCAGGGAGCTATTAAAAAACCATGAGACGCCATTAAAGAAAATAAAAACAGCTAGAGCATTTCTCGATACTATGGAAAGGTTTCCCCTTGGTTTTTGGATGAGGGCTTTTTGAATACCCTACAGTAGAAACACTGAGGAAGGACTAGAAAATAAGGAAACCACTGTATGATCATATGTTCAAACCCTAGTAGAAATAAGCCCAGGGTTTATAGAAGAAAAGCTGCTCAGTGTGCCACAAGGGGGATCTTCATGAACAGGATCTAATAGCAACAGAAAAGAACTCTTAAAGAGAATAAAGTGAGGAAAAATTGGGTGGTGGTGACCTAGAAAATAATTGCTCAAAAAATCTAAGAACAAGGGAAAAAAGGGAACTAAGTCTAACACAAAGAACCCCCAAAAGGAATAACTAAGTGGTAGTGAAAACTTAAGAACAAGGGGAAAAGGTAGGAGAAACCTAAGCCTAATAGAAAGAGCTTCAAGATTTGTAGAACCTGCCCGTATTTGAGGAGCAAATGGAGATACCATCAACCATTGAAAAAACTTTAAAGAGGCAGTTAAGACTATTTGGAAACAGGTATGCAGAGCAGTGTTATCTGGAGGACAATGTCTAATTGGAGAGCTCAGTGGCAAGAAATAGCTGTTGAAACTGCTTGCAGAAACATAGTGGCAAGGTTTCCCGATAGAAATGTTGAGATGTTAATAGGAGAAGGCCAATACGCTTCAATAGATGCACAAAATCAGCAGCAAGGAGATAATGCCCTAACAAAAGATAAGAGATAACTATAGTAAAATCTGTTACACCTTATGCCCCAGGACTTTGCCCAAGGCGCAGAAGGGAAACACGTTGGGCTAACGAGTGCAAATTGGTTACTGTTGAGGGAAAGCAGCATGCAAGTGATGCTGCTCCTCCTCGCAATGGCGAGCCTGAGCCTTCCTCCAATAACAAAAACTCAGACGGAAAGGCAAACCCGGAACCTATGGGCCATTGTTAGCCTGGCCATATTTTTTACTTCTAACTAACACATTTCTTATCCTTTCTTTTCTTGTTTTTCACCAATTCCTCTACAAGCCTGTCAATTCTACTGATGATTTTTCAGGTCGTGCTGTTTTTGGTGACAAGGATATCTCTAGTCTTTCTTTGCTTTAACAGGAGGAATTTCTGCACTTTGCCGTTGGAATCATACTACAAATCAGACCCAGAGTAGATCAACTCGTTCTGCTGACCCTAGCTGTAATATTGCTTTTCCTCCCACGTCAGCTTGTGTATTTCCTCCCTTTTATGTTTCTACCAACTAACATTTCTAATAACACCTCTTAACTGTTCACTAACCGTGTGCTATCTCTCACAATGCTGGAATGGTTCTTTTGCCACCCGTGCAATTTGCACATTTCTATCTTCCTACCAGTCCTAGTTTCTGTTGCAGATGTAGAATTGCCAGTGCTATTGTCGAGAAGCAGGAGAGGCTTTGACATTGCAACAGCCGTGATCATTGTCATCACAGTCCTTGCAGTAGCAGCATTGACACAACCATAACAACGATCATTTGGCCGAAAATGCAGCTGCAGCCTTACAGACCATGGAGACTTTATCAGAGAGTGGACTCACTATAAGAACAAGTGGATACCTTGCAGGAACTTTTGGGACTGGGATGCGTTTATTCCCTGAGAGCTGTTTTGTGTTGCCCGTATTGTAACACTACTGGGATGTATATTGTTTCTGTATTTAATATGGCTATATGGTTTTTCTTCTGTTTATAGATTTGTCAAACAGCAGGCAGGCTTAGGAGCTATGGTGGTACTCCTCTGCCTTGGCCTCCTTCTCTTCATTCGTTTTGGCATGCATCTACGAGCTAGCCAATAGAGAGATCAAATTATCTTTCATCAGGCCATGACCGCCCTAAAGGCTGACAGCCCCCCATTAGTATGGCTCTTGATGCTGGACCGGTAGTCAAAGACGGGTAATGAAGGAGGTGGCTGTGTACCAACCTAAGACAGGAGCTGCAGCATGCTCTGCAGGCTCTGATGACGGGTAAGGACATATGCTGACCACTCAACCTAAGACAGACACGGTCCCGAGCCTTAGTTTAATAATAAAGAAGGGGGATCTGTCGGGGTTTCCAGGACCCCCAGCCTTGGGCACGGTCAAGATGGCGCCTGACGCTGAGCCAAAAGCGGCCAGCTATACAGTAAACAACCAGCGAATTCCAATGATTGGCTAGTTAACGATGTGATTAGAGCATGCCCCCCTCGTTTACCTATTCTATGCTTGCAGCTGTCCGTGGTTTACCTCGTGTGCCCCCCCCTGATTGGTTAAAGTGTATATAAGCCTGGGGGGTAGAAGAAGCTGGGAGTGGAAGAAGCTGGGGCGGAAGAAGCTGAGGGGCGGAAGAAGCTGGGGGCGGAAGAAGCTGAGGGCGGAAGAAGCTGGGAGTGCGCAGAAGCTGAGAGAAGAAGCTGAGAGAAGAAGCTGAGAGAAGAAGCTGAGAGAGTAAGAGGGCGGAAGAAGCTGAGGGCGGAAGAAGCTGAGGGCGGAAGAAGCTGGGGCGGAAGAAGCTGAGGGCGGAAGAAGCTGGGGCGGAAGAAGCTGAGGGCGGAAGAAGCTGGGAGTGCACAGAAGCTGAGAGAAGAAGCTGAGAGAAGAAGCTGAGAGAAGAGAAGCTGGGAGTGCGCGGAAGCTGGGAGTAAGAGAAGTGTAGGAGAGGGACTGTGCATAATAAACTTCCAAAGCTTCAGACGTTTGTCGTGTCTCTCTCTGCGGCCAGAGGGAGCGCGATAACGGGCACCAAAATAGACAGGCAGAAAAATGATACAAAATAGAAAACAAAGAGACAAACCCACATAAATACAGTTACCTCATACTAGATGAAGGTGCCAAAAACGTACAATGGAGAAAATGTAGCCTGTTCAAATGGTGCTGGAAAAAAATGGAAATTCATATGCAGTAAAATGAAATCAAACATCTCTCACACCCTGCACAAAACTCAATTCAACATGGATCAAGGACCTAGGAATTAAATCAGAAACTCTGCAACAAATAGCAGAAAAAGTAGTCCCAAATCTTTATTGTGTTGTCTTAGGACCAGACTTCCTGAACAAGACTCCTAAAGCACAGGAAATAAAAGCAAGGATCAATAAATGGGATGGATTCAAACTATAAAGCTTTTTATCATCAAAGGAAACAATCAAGAAACTGAAAAGAGAGCCTACAGAGTGGGGAAAAGTCTTTTCCACACACTTCAGAAAGAGCACTAAGCTTCAAAATGTATAAAGCACTTACAGAACTTTACACCAAAAATACAAAGAACCCAAATGGGCCAAGGAACTGGGCAAACACTTCACAGAGGAAGATATATGGGCAATTAACAAACATATGAAAAAGTGTTCAACATACCCAGTAATTAGAGAAGTGCAAATTAAAACCACCCTAAGATTTTATCTTACTCCAGTTTGAATGGCTACTGTCAAGAACACAAGCAATAAAAAAAGTGTTGGCATGGATGTGGAGAAAAAAGGCACACTCATACATTGCTAGTGGTGTTGAAAATTGGTGCAGTCACTCTGGAAAGCAGTGTACAGATTCCTCAAAAAACGTGAAATAGACCCACCTTTTGACCCAGTTATCCCACTCCTTGATTTATACCCAAAGGATTTAAAATCAGCAAACTACATTAACTCAGCCACATCCATGTTTATAGCAGCTCAATTCACAATAGCTAGATTATGGAACCAAATTAGATGTCCTTCAACAGATGAAAGAATAAAGAAACTTTGATACGTATACACAATGGAATATTATTCAACCATAAAGAAGAATAAAAT
This sequence comes from Sciurus carolinensis, assembly GCF_902686445.1. Lineage (NCBI taxonomy): Eukaryota > Metazoa > Chordata > Mammalia > Rodentia > Sciuridae > Sciurus > Sciurus carolinensis. The sequence goes on along the minus strand of NW_025920273.1, from coordinate 101,121 downwards.
TATGGCATTTGCAGGCAAATGAATGGAATTGGAGAATATCATGCTAAGTAACATAAGCCAATCCCAAAAACCAAGGCCAAAATATTTCTCTGTTAAGTGGATGATAATACATAATGGGGGTGATGGATGGGGGATAAGAGAAGAATGGAGGAACTTTGAATTATGTAGAGGGAAATGAGAAGGGGTAGGGGGAAGGGTTATAAAAAATGGGAATGAGACAGACATGGTTACCCTATGTATATGTATGATTTCATGAATCTTTATCATGCACAATCATAGAAATGTAAAGTTGTACCATATTTGTGTACAATTAATCAAAATTAATCACAGTCTGAAAAATAAAAAAAATATAAAATAAATAAATAAAAATAAAAAGAACAAGAAATATATCAAATCCAAAAAAAAAAAATCCCAATGTTACCTCACTTGAGCCCTTACACTCACATAATATCATAACTGTGACCTAAGAAACTCACATAATGCCCTCACTCTGGCCTCTGACACTCACATAATATACAGAGTTGGCCTCTGACAGTCACTTAATATCCTCACTTAGCCTCTGACACTCACAAAATGTCCTTGCTGTAGTAACTGACTCTGCCATAATACCCTTACCATGACTGAGGACATTCACATAATACCCTCATGTGGCCACTGGCTTTCACACACAATCCTCAGTACGACCTGTGACCTGTAGTTTTAACATTGTATCTTTACTTTCCCACTTGAAACTAAAGTAGTAGATGCTGTATGGCTTTTAATATTAACATATTAAAATTAAACTAATATTAAACTTGTCGGGGAGGTTTCAAGGTTTTTAATAATAACATATTAAAATTAAACTAATATTAAAATTGTCCGGGAAGTTTCAAGATGGCGGACTAGAGGGTGGCTGCATTTCATGTTGCTCCAGGATGCAGGATTCAAAAGAGGAGATAGTGAGAGACTTGGGACCAACTCAAAGCCGCCGGGTGGGTGAGTCTCTCCTGTTGGGGAGGCGTCCTGGATGGGGTGGTAGCCCCAGAATGCAGGGAACTTTGTGAAGTAGAATTTCCCGATGAGATACCCCTCCCCCACTGGAGCGGTAAACACGGACAACTGGGATTATAGTAGAGGAGGCAGCTCAGCACAGCGCTTGGACTTGGAGCAACCACTGGGGCTCCGGGCAGCTGCCTGAGGAGGAGCTGCATGGCGAGCTGTTTGGACTCAGAGCGATCACTTCTGAACACCGGGGGGTTGCCCGGAAGAAAAGGAAGAGCGCGGTGGGTCACTTGGTCTAGGAGTGACAGCATCAGAGATACAGGCAGTTGCCAGAGGAGGAGGTGAGTGGTGAGTTGTTTGGACTCAAAGCGACCGCTCCTGAACACCGGTGACCTGCCTGGAGGAGGAGCTAGGTGAGTTTCTTGGTTACCGAGCGACCGCTCCTGAACACCCAGGGGGCTACCCCAAGGAGGAGGAGGAACAGGGCGGGTCACTTGGACTCGGAGTGACTGCCTAGGGCTACTGGCGGTTGGCGGGAGGATGAGACGCGAAGTGAGTTGCTTGGATTCCTAGTGACTGTGTCAGAACACGAGGCAGCTGTCGAGAGGAAGAGGTGCGTGGCGGGTCTCTGGGTCTTGGAGCTATTGTACGGGGCTCCAGGTGGCTGCTCAGAGGAGGGGCCGCATAGCCAGGTGATTAGGTGCAGAACAGGGTCCCAGGACCTAGTCGGCTTCTTGGTGGAGGAGCCGCACCGAGACACACTTAGGGGGGGAGTGAAGTTTCCAGGACTGCGGGCAGATTCTCTGAGGAGAGGCAGCCTAAAGAGACTCATCTATGAAGGGTGAGGCTCCCAGGCCCAGGAGGTAGGTCCTAGCCCCTGGGAACGTTGCAGAGGAAGACAGTCCAGCCCAGACAGTAGTTGTAGATTGAGGGGAACCTCTAAGAGGGGAACTGACCAGCGAGACCTCCCCACTGGGTGAGTCTTCCCTGCCGGGTGAGGTTTTCCCACAAGGATGGTAAAACCAGAGACACAGGAACAAATGGGCCATGCCTCAGCCCACAGCCTAGTTCCCCTTTGGATGACCATTGGTCAACAAGTGGAGGCACCTCTGCCCACTATCAGGAAATATGCCCCACCTGAAGGTCACCAATCCTAGAGGCAGCTTCCTTGTGGAGCACCACATTATCAACTTCCTCCAAGACTGCAGGCTACTGAAGGATAAGAGGGGATATACTACCAATCTTCATGGATATTATAAGTCAGTAGAGGAAATCTGCAATATCTTAGTGACCCACTGATTCCTGAACAATATGAGAAAACAAGGGAAGAAAATGCCCCAAACAAATCTAGATGTTACATCAATAAAATCCAAAAACAGCATGGCAGAAGAAATGACAGAAAGGGAGTTCAGAATGTACATAATTAAAATGATCAGGGAAGCAAACAATGAGATGAAAGAGCAAATGCAGACATTGAATTATGAGATGAAAGAGCAAATGCAGGCATTGAATGATCACACCAATCGACAGTTAAAAGAGCAAATACAGGAAGCAAAAGGTCATTTCAATAAGAGTTAGAGATATTGAAAAAAAACCAAGCAGAATACTTGAAATGAAGGAAACAATAAACCAAATTAAGTACTCCATAGAAAGCATAACCAATAGGATAGAACACCTGGAAGACAGAACCTCAGATATTGAAGACAAAATATTTAACCTTGAAGCAAAGTGGAACAACCAGAGAAGATGGTAGGAAATCATGAACAGAATCTCCAAGAACTATGGGATATCATGAAAAGGCCAAATTTGAGAATTATTGGGGTTGAGGAAAGCTTAGAGAAACAAACCAAAGGAATGAACAATCTATTCAATTAAATAATATCAGAAAATTTCCCAAATCTGAAGAATGAAATGGAAAATCAAGTTCAAGAGGCTTATAGGACACCAAATACAAAAAATTACAACAGACCCACACCAAGGCACATTATAATGAAAATACCTAACATACAAAATAAAGACAGAATTTTAAAGGCTGTGAGAGAAAAGAACCAAATTACATTCAGGGGGAAACCAATACGGATATCAGCAGATTTTTCAGTCCAGACCCTAAAAGCTAGAAGGGTCTGGAACAACATTTTTCAAGCTCTGAAAGAAAATGGATGCCAACCAAGAATCTTATACCCAGCAAAACTTACCTTCAAATTTGACGATGAAATAAAATCATTCCATGATAAACAAAAGCTGAAAGAATTTACAAAATGAAAGGCAGCATTACAGAACATTCTCAGCAAAATATTCCATGAGGAAGAGATAAAAAACAAAGAAACAAATCAGCAAAGGGAGGAATTATCCTAAAGGAACTGTCAAATAAAGGAGGAACCAAGTTGTGTCAAAAAAATAAAAAATAAATAAAATTTTAAAAATGAACCAAATGACCGGGAATACATATCATATCTCAATAATAACCCTGAATGTTAATGGCCTGAATTCTTCAATGAAAAGACATAGACTGGCAGATTGGATTAAAAAGAAAGATCCAACAATATGTTGCCTGCAAGAGACACACCTCATCCAAAGAGATACCCATAGACTAAAGGTGAAAGGATAGAGAAAAATATACCATGCGCATGGACACAGTAAAAAAGCTGGAGCATCCATCCTCATTTCAGATAATGTGGACTTCAAGCCAAAGTTAGTCAGAAGGAATAAAGAAGGACATTTCATACTGCTTAAGGGAAGCATAAATCAGCAAGATATAACAATCATAAACATCTATGACCCAAACAGTGGCTCATCCATGTATGTCAAACAATTCCTTCTCAATTTTAGAAACCAAGTAGACCATAACACAATAATACTAGGTGATTTTAACACGCCTCTCTCACCACTGGACAGATCTTCCAAATAAAAATTTAACAAAGAAACCATAGATCTCAATAACACAATCAATAATTTAGACTTAACAGACATTTATAGAATATACCATCCAATCAAGAGCGAATACACTTTCTTCTCAGCAGCACATGGATCCTTCTCTAAAATAGACCGTATATTATGCCACAAAGCTAATGTTAGCAAATACAAGAAGATAGAGACACTACCTTGCATTCTATGAGATCATAATGGGTTGAAGTTAGAAATAAATGAAAGAGTAAAAAACAGAAACTACTCCAACACCTGGAGATTAAACAATATGCTGTCATATGATGAATGGATAATAGAAGATATTAGGAAGGAAATTAAAAAAAATTCTTAGAGGTAAATGAGAACAAAGAAACATCATATCAAAATCTCTGGGACACTATGAAAGCAGTACTTAGAGGAAAATTTATTTCGTGGAGCACATTTAATAAAAGAAGTAAAACTCAACAAATAAACGACCTAACACTACAGCTCAAAGCCCTAGAAAAAGAAGAACAGACCAACACCAAAAGTAGTAGAAGTCAGAAAATAGTTAAACTCAGAGCTGAAATCAACGAAATTGAAACAAAAGAAACAATACAAAAAATTGACAAAATAAATAGTTGATTCTTCAAAAAAATAAACAAAATTGATAAACCCTTAGCCACACTAACAAAGAGAAGGAGAGAGAAAACCCAAATCACTAGAATTCGGAATGAACAAGGAAATATCACAACAGACACGACTGAAATACAAGACATAATTAGAAGCTATTTTGAAAATATATACTACAAAAAAATAGAAAATGTCTTTTTTTTTTCACCATTTCTTTAGTTTTAATCACAACCTAGTATAAAAAGAAAAATACTGCTATCCAGAGCACATTTTTTAGGAAGAGGCAAAACAGGGAAGAACCAAAATAAACACGGAATTTTCAGGTGTTCAAGATAACAGTGAGAGCATTTTTTGGCATCAAGCCAAGTATATGGCTGCCTAATGTAGATGGTGCCAAAATGGTCTCCAGAGGGAAAAGGAAGAGCAGTTGCTGTTCCTTCAAGGTGAAAGTGGGAGTTACTGAACAGAGAGGCAGAGTGATCGGGACAGCCACTGCATCTTCCCCCAAAGATTTAAAAAAAAAAAAAAAGGCAGAATTTTGCTCTCTTACATCCAAGCAGCTCAGAGCACTTGGTCTTCATTCACATTTTATGAGGAAAATGGCAAGAGGACAGCCACCCCAGTCCATCAGCTGACCCCCAGGACCAGGGCCAAGCTCCTTCTAAGCACTTGTAAGAGGCTTTCACTTGTAAGATGGTAAAGTTATGGTTTTGTGAAGCATAGTTACTAAGTCAGAGTTGCCCTGAAAGATAGGAAATCAACTCATTGCTTTTCCTAAATTCAGGTATGCTTGACTTTGATAATTTGGACTCCCTGAAATCTTGAGGGTCTTTAAAGCTTTTTTTTTTCCCTTCTTTTTGAGTTCTTTCCAATGATTCATATAGAATTTAGTCAGAGATGGCAGCTTAGGAAATTTTTAAGTTTTATAATACTCATAGCAGGGAAACCAAATCTGTTATCTCAACAAAGAGTCGGCTTCTGCTGCTATCAGCCCTCCACTCTGCTGGGCTCTGGCGGAGCTCTCAGTCAGGCTCCGCTCCTCCCTACACCAGTCACAGGTGGTACTTAGGCATCAGCTGTTTTAAACACCCCTCTGCTTCTGACGGACAACCAGAAGCCCAGCTCTCTCAAGGTTCCTGCCTCCATCTTTTCAGTTTGCTCAGTGCATACAAAGAAACAACTGGATTCCCAGAGAAGAGGCAGAGACTAAATAGGCAGGGTTACCCTAGTTCTCAACTTTCTCTTGTCTGACAATGGGGGGGGGGCATCTATCTCTACCCTAAACTCTGGGTTGCTGAGGTGTCAGTGCTATTTAAAGAATCATTTCATGTCACTGTCAGGGAAGGAATGAGACAGCTGCAGAGAGCTTCCCAGAATCTCACTGTTGGAGAGGTAGTGAAGAATTCATGAAAGACTTGATGGGAGGAGAACTAAATACTGAATAAGCAGATCAGAAACAGAACTGCTCTCAGCCTCTTGCTTCCAACAGAGGAAAAAACACAAAACAGGAAGACACACTGATGTGTATCAAACACTCCTCCCCACCCTCAGGATACACATACATTGCCACAAATAGTGCAATTTTAGCAGCATGAAACAAGAAGGAATGTGGGGATTATCAGCCTCCCTCTCCTGCATTTTTATCTGGGTGCTCTCTCCCTCAACAGCACAGATCTGCCTGGCTGCCAAGTGAAAGGCAGGACCAGGGGAAGAAGGCTGTGCATGTACACCTGCCCCTTGGCCTCTGGAGATGCCTGGAGAGCTCAGCAAACATGCCTCTCCCACTGCTGTGGCAGAAACTGCAGGAAGAAGGGCTGGCTGCTGGGCCTGTCCGTGGCTCAATGGCAGCATTCTAGAAAGGCAGGGCCCACTGGGGGAGAAAACACAGGAACCAGGCATGAGCCGGGGCTGGGTTTTCCAGCTGACACTGAGCCTTTGCTGCTGAGGCTGTTGTTCCTACAAGACCTTGTTCTATTGGCAACAGAGAAGGAAAGAGAAAAAAACCAACATCCATGTGAACATCCTCACAGGCCCAGCCCTCTCTCATCTGTCTGACTCGAAGAGCCAGAGAGAGAGAGACAGTGGGCATGCAGGCCTTTCACCAGGCTTTCCACCAGGCCCTCTGAACCCATCCCTCCCATCCCATCCTGTGATCTTGCTGGTGGTCACTAAGAAATATAATCTCCAAATAGCTCCGCATCCATTTATCCTGTGTGGGCTGAATACAGTGTTCCCAGGAGAGATGCTATCAGCACTTAAGAATATGAGTTGAGGGGGCAGGGAGAATGGATTTGTTTTCCAGGAACCAGGGTCAAAAGCTGGTTCCAACAGCCTCATCCCAAGAAACCTTAAATACTCTCTCAGCACTCAACTCTGCAAAGTTCAGCTTGCAAACATGCAGTCATAGCTCTTCTGTGATATTCAACTAAAAGGCAACACCTTGATTAGGTAGACAGGCTCCAAGGACAAGAGCAAAACAGAAGGCGTGAACAAGAGAGGAAAAGACACTGAACAGGAGAGGCAAAAGGAAACCTGGGCCAAAATGCACAACACCCAAGTTGTCTCAGCAACTCAGACCAGCACTGTACTGCCTCAATTTATTCCAGAAAAAAAGTCTGGAGCAAGGTGAGAAGTAGGGAGCACAGTGTTTGGTAACAAAAATAAAAAGGGTTGGGTGAGAAAATAGGAGATCGGAGATGTCACTCTAATCAGCATGAAGTGACCAGGAAGGTGACCAGCAAGACAGGAGGCACCTAGGGACCCTGTGAGGCACCAGCCATGTAGCCAGCTGTCTCCATTGGTGACTCCAGTGCCTGACCGCCCAACCTCTGCTCTGGCCTTCACTGCCCTAGGTCTGCAGCAACATTTCCAGCTCAGACAATAAGCAATAGAGAGTGTATCCCAATTTGTCTATTTCTCCAGGAGTGAGCTCTGCAAATAAGTTCACCTTGGGGTTTAGGGCACTGGGCAGGACTCCTGCCTCTAAGTAGCTGATGAGTCCCCTCAGAGCCTGCAGGAAATGGTCAGCTAGCCTATCTGGAGACCAGTCAGCCTCCTCCTGGGCCAAGTGGAGGATGACATTGGTTAGCTGGCTGACAGTGAGGGAGCCCAGAGCTGGAGTAGACTTGCATATGGCCTTGAGTATCTTGAGGCACAGCGATTGGCAGCCTGATTCAGCCTGGTCCAAAGCCTGCAGACCTGCTGTCTTGGCAGGACGCAAACTCAGCCGCTACAGGTTGTCATACTGGGCTAGCTGGTGTGGTCTGGCCACCAAAACTGTGTCACCAAGGGTCAACGATGGTAGGAAGTCAATGACAAGATGTTTGTCCTGCTCATACTGCACTTCAAGTGTCAGGGCCTCTGGAGGTGGAGCTGGCCAGATCACATAGTCCAAGAGGGACCCTATGGCCAGCCAGTTAATAGAGCCAGCCACTACCTTCTCAAAAGTGTCTGCTACTGTCTTTGGGGAGAGGTAGCCCCCGATGACAAAGCAGTCCCAGTAACTGCTGCCACAAGGAAAGTACTCTGAGTTCTCACGATGAACCAGGAAGAAGCCAGGGACATTCATGATCGTGTCCTCTTCAGGGATGCATGACCACAGGTTCTGCTCCAGCACAAGGGGCACGATAAGTTGGATGTGGTCAGCACTCACCACCTGCAGGTCATCATAGAGGCTGCCACTCAGATACATGTCCTGAAGTGGCATGTCAGGCAACTTGGCCCGTAGGAAGCTCCGGAGCTCAGCACAAATGTCCACGGCAGCTTTCTTGGACTGAGACTGCTCTCCAGCAGGGATGGCTGCCCAGTTCCAGTAGTAAGAAGTTTCTCCTGCACGATGCCCAGATGTGTGCACTCAAGAAATGTCTGTGCAACCAAGGAGTAGGGCTCAATCCAGAGGCAGTTCCAACAGGGTACAAGCCTTTCTCACCTGTGTCAAAGGCCAAAGAGTCTGTGGGAAGGGTCTTCAGGGACTGGCTCAGGCCTGTCTTAATGTCCCTGTTCAGCAGTCGGGGGGAGCCCATCCAGTTTGGTTCTTCCCATTTCCTTTTCCCTGAATGACTCAGGCAAGTGGGGCTGGTTGGGGCACTGATCGCCCATCATACATCCGCTTAACCGCCAGTGTGTCAATGCCCAGCATGGCTGCTCCACACACCCCCAGCACCAGCCGGGCATTGGAGAGCACAAAATCAATGGCTGTGCCAATGCCATTGTCATACTTCTTGCCTTTGCGCTCAACAGCGCCTGCCATTGCTCACCTGCGGAGTCTTAGTGCATCTCTGAGGAGAGGCTGAAAGGGAGCAGGAATATCTGCAGAAGGCACCTTTGTTCTCTTTCCCTTGAAATTAGGGTGGGAGGGGAAAGGGGAGGATCCTAAATAAGTCCCCCTAGTTTGCTGTGGAGGAAGACAAGGCCCTTCTCCAGCTGCTTCTCTCGGGCCTCAGGATCTTCCAGCTTCTGATTTTTCCGGAACTCATGGTGGATGGAGGCAAAGTAGAAGTCTCAATCAGTGTATTGAAGCTCTCGCCCTGGCGCAGCAGAGCCTGATAGAGACTCAGCACCCCTTCTCGGCTCCATGGGGCCACGGGGGACTGTTAGGGGCTGGGTGTCACGCTCGCGGGACTGCGCTACCACTCCTCAGGACTCACCGCTGGCCCGGCACCTCTCTCAGGGTCACCCACCAACATGGCCCCTTTACTTCCAGGATGCGACCCCGCTCACCGAGCCGAGGGCAGAACTAATAGAAAATTTCGAAGACATCAACAGGTTTCTAGAGACATGAATTGCCTAAACTGAACGAGGAGGACATACACAATTTAAATAGACCAATTTCAAGTAATGAAATAAAAGAAGTCATCAAAAGTCTACCAACAAAGAAAAGTCCAGGACCAGATGGGCTCTCAGCTGAGTTCTACAAAACCTTTAAAGAGCTCATTCCAATACTTCTCAAAGTATTCCATAAAACAGAAGAGGAGGGAACCGTCCCAAACTCATTCTATGAAGCCAATATCACCCTGATACCTAAACCAGACAGAGACACATCAAGGAAAGAAAATTTCAGACCAATATCCTTAATGAACATTGACACAAAAATTCTCAACAAAATTGTAGCAAATTGCAAACAAAAACATTAAAAAGATAGTGCACCATGATCAAGTGGGTTTCATCCCATGGATGCAAGGTTGGTTCAACATCAGGAAATCAATAAATGTAATTCACCATATCAATAGACTTAAAGTCAAGAATCACATGATTATTTCAATAGATGCAGAAAAAGCATTTGATAAAATACAGTACCCCTTCATGCTCAAAACACTAGAAAAAATAGGGATAGTGGGAACATTCCTTAGCATTGTAAAGGCCATCTATGCTAAGCCCATGGTCCAATATCATTCTGAATGGTGAAAAACTGAAAGCATTCACCCTAAAAACTGGAACAAGGCAGGGATTTCCTCTTTCACCACTTCTTTTCTATATCATCCTTGAAACTCTAGCCAGAACAATTAGACAGACCAAAGAAATTAAAGGGATACGAACAGAAAAAGAAGAACTCAAACTATCCCTATTTGCTGATGATATGATTATATACTTAGAGGAACCAGGAAATTCCACCAGAAAACTTTGAGATCTCATAAGTGAATTCAGTAAAGTAGCGGGATATAAGATCAATGCACATAAATCTAAGGCATTTTTATACATAAGTGATGAATCTTCAGAAAGAGAAATTAGGAAAACTACCCCATTCACAATAACATCGAAAAAAAATAAAATACTTGGGAATCTATCTCACAAAAGAGGTGAAAGACCTCCACAATAACTACAGAACACTAAAGAAAGAAATTGAAGAAAACCTTAGAAGATGGAAAGATCTCCCATGTTCTTGGATAGGAAGAATTAATATTGTCAAAATGGCCATACTACCAAAAGTGCTATACAGATTCAATGCAATTCCAATTAAAATCCCAATGATGTACCATACAGAAATAGAGAAAGCAATTATGAAATTCATCTGGAAGAATAAAAAACCCAGAATAGCTAAAGCAATCCTTGGCAGAAAGAGTGAAGCAGGGGGTATCGCAATACCAGATCTTCAACTCTACTACAAAGCAATAGTAACAAAAGCGGCATGGTATTGGTACCAAAATAGAAAGGTGGATCAATGGTACAGAATAGAGGACATGGACACAAACCCAAATAAATACAATTTTCTCATACTAGACAAAGGGGCCAAAAATATGCAATGCAGAAAAGATAGCCTCTTCAACAAATGGTGCTGGGAGAATTGGAAATTCATATGCAACAGAATGAAACTAAACCCATATCTCTCACCATGCACAAAACTAAACTCAAAATGGATTAAGGATCTCAGAATCAGACCAGAGACCTTGCATCTTATAGAAGAAAAAGTAGGTCCAGAGCTTCAACTTGTCAGCTTAGGACCTCCTCAACAGGACTCCCATAGCACAAGAAATAAAAGCAAGAATCAATAACTGGGATAGATTCAAATTAAAAAGCTTTCTCTCAGCAAAGGAAACTATCAGCAATGTGAAGAAAGAGCCTACAGAGTGGGAGAAAATCTTTGCCAATCATACTTCAGATAGAGCACTAATCTCCAGAATCTATAAAGAACTCAAAAAACGCTACACCAAGAATGCAAATAATCCAATCGACAAATGGGCTAAGGAAATGAATAGACACTTCACAGAAGAAGATCTACAAGCAATCAACAAACATATGGAAAAATGTTCAACATCTCTCGTAATAAGAGAAATGCAAATCAAAACCACCCTAAGATTCCATCTCACCCCAATTAGAATGGCGATTATCAAGAATAAAAGCAACAACAGGTGTTGGTGAGGATGTGGGGAGAAAGGTACACTCATACATTGCTGGTGGGGCTGCAAATTAGTGCAGCCACTCTGGAAAGCAGTGTGGAGACTCCTTATAAAACTTGGAATGGAACCACCATTTGACCCAGCTATCCCACTCCTTGGCCTATACCCAAAAGACTTAAAATCAGCATATTATAGAGATACAGCCACATCAATGTTCATAGCTGCACAGTTCACAATAGCCAGATTGTGGAACCAACCTAGATGTCCTTCAATTGATGAATGGATAAAGAAACTGTGGTACATATATACAATGGAATATTACTCAGCCATAAGAATGATAAAATTATGGCATTTGCAGGCAAATGGATGAAATTGGAGAATATCATGCTAAGTGAGATAAGCCAATCTCAAAAAACCAAAGGACAAATGATATGGCTAATAAGTGGATGATGACACATAATGGGGGGTGGGAGGGGTTAGTGTGAGGGTTAGAGTTAGGGTTAGGGAGGGGGGCAAGAATGGAGGAAGGAAGGACTGTATAGAGGGAAAAGAGAGGTGGGAGGGGTGGGGGGGAAGGGAAAAGTAACAGAATGAATCAAACAACATTACCCTATGTAAATTTATGATTACACAAATGGTATGCCTTTACGCCATGTGCAAACAGAGAAACAACATGTATCCCATTTGTTTACAATAAAAAAAAATTGTCTTGTGGTCTTTCAATACTGATGTTTTATCCATACTAAACCATCCCAAATGCTATAATTGCTGCCCTGTGACTGTTCCTGATAATACGCTGTGCATACTATCACACCAAAATCTAATAGAATTAAAGCCCTGACCTGGGGCGTTTAATATGAATATAATAAATACATGCCCTTTTAAACTAATAACTTCCATGTGGTCTTTATTACTAAAGATATATTCTTACTAAGCCATGTTAAATTATTGAAATACATTCCCTGTGTCCTTTAATATATTATAGTATCCATAGTGCTGTCCCATATTCTTTTTTTAATTTTTTTTTATTTTTTGTGGTACTAGGTATCCAACCCAGGGCCTTGTGCTTCCCATATTTTTTTACAGATATATGCATACAATAGCATGGAAAACAGATAGCTGAACTGTTCTGTGGCCTTTAATATTTTTTTTTTTTTTTTTTTATTTATTTATTTTTTTTACGTTTACATAGGGTAATGATGTTTATTATATTTTTCCCCTCCCCCCCACCCCTCCCACCCCTCCCACCCCTCCCACCCCTCTTTTCCCTCTACACAGTCCTTCTTTCCTTCATTCTTACTGCTCTCCTTAGCCTAACTCTAAACCTAACCCTAAACCTAATGCTAGCCCCTCCCACCCCCCATTATATGTCCTCATCCGCTTATCAGCGAGATCATTTGTCCTTTAGTTTTTTGAGATTGGCTTATCTCACTTAGCATGATATTCTCCAATTTCGACCATTTGCCTACAAATGCCATAATTTTATCATTCTTCATTGCGGAGTAATATTCCATTGTATAAATATGCCACAGTTTCTTTATCCATTCATCAACTGAAGGGCATCTAGGTTGGTTCCACAATCTGGCTATGGTGAATTGAGCAGCAATGAACATTGATGTGGCTGTATCTCTGTAGTATGCTGATTTTAAGTCCTTTGGGTATAGGCCAAGGAGTGGGATAGCTGGGTCAAATGGTGTTTCCATTCCAAGCTTTCTGAGGAATCTCCACACTGCTTTCCAGAGTGGTTGCACTAATTTGCAACCCCACCAGCAATGTATGAGTGTTCCTTTTTCACCACATCCTCGCCAACACCTATTGTTGCTTGTATTCTTGATAATCGCCATTCTAATTGGGGTGAGATGAAATCTTAGGGTGGTTTTGATTTGCATTTCCCTTATTACTAGGGATGTTGAACATTTTTTCATATATCTGGTGATTACTTGTACATCTTCTTCTGTGAAGTGTCTGTTCATTTCCTTAGCCCATTTGTTGATTGGATTATTTGTATTCTTCGTGTAGAGTTTTTTGAGTTCTTTATAGATTCTGGAAATTAGCGCTCTATCTGAGGTATGGTTGGCAAAGATATTCTCCCACTCTGTAGGCTCTCTCTTCACATTTCTGATAGTTTCCTTTGCTGAGAGAAAGCTTTTTAGTTTGAATCTATCCCAGTTGTTTATTCTTGCTTTTATTTCTTGTGCTATGGGAGTCCTGTTAAGGAAATCTGATCCTGAGCCAACAAGTTGAAGATTTGGACCTACTTTTTCTTCTATAAGATGCAGGGTCTCTGGTCTGATTCCAAGGTCCTTGATCCATTTTGAGTTGAGTTTTGTGTAGGGTGAGAGATAGGGGTTAAGTTTCATTCTATTGCATATAGTTTTCCAGTTTTCCCAGCACCATTTGTTGAAGAGGCTATCTTTTCTCCATTGCATATTGTTGGAACCTTTGTCTAGTATGAGAAAATTGTATTTATTTGGGTTTGTGTCCATGTCCTCTATTCTGTACCATTGATCTACCTGTCTATTTTGGTACCAATACCATGCCGTTTTTGTTACTATTGCTTTGTAGTAGAGTTGAAGATCTGGTATTGCAATACCCCCTGCTTCGCTCTTGCTACTGAGGATTGCTTTAGCTATTCTAGGTTTTTTATTCTTCCAGATGAATTTCATAATTGCTTGCTCTATTTCTGCGAGGTACATCATTGGGATTTTAATTGGAATTGCATTGAATCTGTATAGAACTTTAGGTAGTATAGCCATTTTGACGATATTAATTCTGCCTATCCAGGAACATGGGAGATCTTTCCATCTTCTAAGGTTTTCTTGAATTTCTTTCTTTAGTGTTCTGTAGTTCTCATTGTAGAGGTCTTTCACCTCTTTTGTGAGATTGATTCCCAAGTATTTTATTTTTTTCGATGCTATTGTGAATGGAGTAGTTTTCCTAATTTCTCTTTCTGAAGATTCATCACTTATGTATAAAAATGCATTGGATTTATGAGCATTGATCTTGTAACCTGCTACTTTACTGAATTCACTTATGAGTTCTAAAAGTTTTCTGGTGGAATTTCCAGGTTCCTCTAAATATATAATCATGTCATCAGCGAACAGGGATAGTTTGAGTTCTTCTTTTCCTATTCGTATCCCTTTAATTTCTTTGGTTTGTCTGATTGCTCTGGCTAGAGTCTCAAGGACGATGTTGAATAGAAGCGGTGAAAGAGGGCATCCCTGCCTTGTTCCAGTTTTTAGGGGGAACGCTTTCAGTTTTTCACCATTTAGAATGATATTAGCCATGGGCTTAGCGTAGATGGCCTTTATAATGTTTAGGAATGTTCCCATTACCCCAATTTTTTCTAGTGTTTTGAGCATGAAGGGATGCTGTATTTTATCAAATGCTTTTTCTGCATCTATTGAAATAATCATGTGATTCTTAACTTTAAGTCTGTTGATATGGTGAATGACATTTATTGATTTCCGAATGTTGAACCAACCTTGCATCCCTGGGATAAAACCCACTTGATCGTGGTGCACTATCTTTTTAATATATATTTGTATGCGATTTGCTAAAATTTTGTTGAGAATTTTTGCATCGATGTTCATTAAGGATATTGGTCTGAAATTTTCTTTCCTTGATGTGTCTCTGTCTGGTTTAGGTATCAGGGTGATATTGGCTTCATAGAACGAGTTTGGTAGGGTTCCCTCCTCTTCTATTTCATGGAATAGTTTGAGGAGTATTGGAATGAGCTCTTCTTTAAAGGTTTTATAGAACTCGGCTGAGAACCCATCTGGTCCTGGACTTTTCTTTGTTGGTAGGCTTTTGATGACCTCTTCTATTTCATTGCTTAAAATTGGTTTATTTAAGTTGTGTATGTCCTCCTCGTTCAGTTTAGGTAGTTCATATGTCTCTAGAAATTTGTTGATGTCTTCATGGTTTTCTGTTTTGTTGGAGTATAGATTTTCGAAATAGCTTCTAATTATGTTTTGTATTTCACTCGTGTCTGTTGTGATGTTTCCTTGTTCATTCCGAATTTTAGTAATTTGAGTTTTCTCCCTCTTTCTCTTTGTTAGTGTGGCTAAGGGTTTATCAATTTTATTTATTTTTTCAAAGAACCAACTATTTATTTTATTAATTTTTCCGATTGTTTCTTTTGTTTCGATTTCGTTGATTTCGGCTCTGATTTTAACTATTTCCTGTCTTCTACTACTTTTGGTATTGGTCTGCTCTTCTTTTTCTAGTGCTTTGAGCTGTAGTGTTAACTCGTTTATTTGTTGATTTCTACTTCTTTTTTTGAATGCACCCCATGAAATAAATCTTCCTCTAAGTACTGCTTTCATAGTGTCCCAGAGATTTTGATATGATGTGTCTTTGTTCTCGTTTACTTCTAAGAATTTTTTTATTTCCCTCCTGATGTCTTCTGTTATCCATTCATCATATAATAGTGTATTATTTAGTCTCCAGGTATTGGAGAAGTTTCTGTTTTTTATTCTGTCATTTATTTCTAATTTCAATCCATTATGATCTGATAGAGTACAAGGTAGTATCTCTATCTTCTTGTATTTACTAACAGTAGCTTTGTGGCATAAAATATGGTCTATTTTAGAGAAGGATCCATGTGCTGCTGAGAAGAAAGTGTATTCATTCTTTGTTGGATGGTATATTCTATATATGTCCATTAAGTCTAAATTGCTGATTGTGTTGTTGAGATCTATAGTTTCTTTATTCAATTTTTGTTTGGACGATCTATCCAGTGGTGAGAGAGGTGTGTTAAAATCGCCTAGTATTATTGTGTTGTGGTCTATTTGATTTCTGTAATTGAGAAGGATTTGTTTGACGTACGTGGATGAGCCAATGTTCGGGGCATAGATATTTATGATTGTTATGTCTTGCTGATTTATGCTTCCCTTAAGCAGTATGTAATGTCCTTCTTTATCCCTTCTGACTAGTTTTGGTTTGAAGTCCACATTATCTGAGATGAGGATGGATACTCCAGCTTTTTTGCTGTGTCCGTGTGCATGGTATGTTTTTCCCCATCCTTTCACCTTTAGTCTATGGGTGTCTCTTTCTATGAGATGTGTCTCTTGCAGGCAGCATATTGTTGGATTTTTCTTTTTAATCCAATCTGCCAGTCTGTGTCTTTTGATTGATGAATTCAGGCCATTAACATTCAGGGTTATTATTGTGATATGATTTGTATTCCCAGTCAATTGACTCATATTTGTTTTTGACATGATTTGGTTTCTCCTTTATTTGGCTATTCCTTTAGGCTAGCGCCTCCTGTTGCTGATTTGCATCGTTGTTTTTCATCTCTTCCTCATGGAATATTTTGCTGAGAATGTTCTGTAATGCTGGCTTTCTTTTTGTAAATTCCTTTAGCTTTTGTTTATCATGGAAGGATCTTATTTCATCGTCAAATTTGAAGGTAAGTTTTGCTGGGTATAAGATTCTTGGTTGGCATCCATTTTCTTTCAGGGCTTGGTATATGTTGTTCCAGGCCCTTCTAGCTTTTAGGGTCTGGATTGAAAAATCTGCTGATATTCTTATTGGTTTCCCTCTGAATGTAATTTGATTCTTTTCTCTCGCGGCCTTTAAAATTCTGTCTTTATTTTGTATGTTAGGTATTTTCATAATAATGTGCCTTGGTGTGGGTCTGTTGTAATTTTGTATGTTTGGAGTTCTATAAGCCTCTTGTACTTGGTTTTCCATTTCGTTCTTCAGATTTGGGAAATTTTCTGTTATTATTTCATTGAATAGATTGTTCATTCCTTTGGTTTGTTTCTCTAAGCCTTCCTCAATCCCAATAATTCTCAAATTTGGCCTTTTCATGATATCCCATAGTTCTTGGAGATTCTGTTCATGATTTCTTACCATCTTCTCTGTTTGTTCCACTTTGTTTTCAAGGTTAAATATTTTGTCTTCAATGTCTGAGGTTCTGTCTTCCAGGTGTTCTATCCTATTGGTTATGCTTTCTATGGAGTTTTTAACTTGGTTTATTGTTTCCTTCATTTCAAGGATTTCAGTTTGGTTTTTTTTCAGTATCTCTAACTCTTTATTGAAATGATCTCTTGCTTCCCGTATTTGGTCTTTTAACTGTTGATTGGTGCGATCATTTAATGCCTGCATTTGCTCTTTCATCTCCTCCTTCAATGCCTGCATTTGCTCTTTCATCTCCTCATTAGCTTCCCTGATCGTTTTAATTACGTACATTCTGAACTCCCTTTCTGACATTTCTTCTGCTCTGCTGTCATTGGGTTTTATTGATGTAGTATCTAGGTTTGTTTGGGACATTTTCTTCCCTTGTTTTCTCATAATGGTCAGTTGTCAGTGGGACCCTGAGATATTGCAGTTTTCCACTATTGGCTTATAGTGTCCCAGTAGATTTCCAGTGTATCACCTCCCAGCCTTCAGTAGCCTGATGTCTTGGAGGAATCTGATAAAGCAGCTCATTCGAAGAATACTGCCCCTAGCCCCCTACTGGTTCCACGTTTTGGAACTGGCTCTGTGCGGAAATGCTCTCACTGTGGGCCTGCACCGTGCAGCTGGCCGTGTGGGAAGAGCCCACTGCCGGAGTGTGGAAGACTACCTTGGGAAGACTCAAGCTGCCCTGCCCGGCTCTGCTAAGCCACCTCTATCTGGGCCTGCCACCCGGGCTGAGCTTTACCCAGTGGGCAGACTCACCCGTGGCTCCACTTCAGTCCGAGTCTCTCAATGCCTCCCCTTCTTAACTCCTGGGTTCTGGAGCGACCGGGGGTGCAGTCTCCCTCTAGGCCGCCATCTTGGATCGCCCCGTGAAGAGAGCCCGCAGCCGGAGTGGGCAGAGCCGCCTGAAGAGGTCTCCGGCTGCCCTGTCCTTATCCCTGAGGCTGATTGCAGATCGAGCCTCTCCGCTGGTTCTTTGCAGGAGTACACTGCACTGCAGGGGCTCCGGGACTCGGAGCGTGCTCTGTTCAGACAGGCTCTCACTAGCGGGCCAGTTCCGTTCCGAGAACCTGGAGAAGCTGGCTGTGTGGGCGGGGCCCACCGCCGGAGTGCGCAGGACTGCCTGTGGATGACTCTAGCTGCCCTGCCCGGCTCCGATAAGCCACCTCTATCTGGGCCTGCCACCCGGGCCGAGCTTTACCCAGTGGGCAGACTCACCCGTGGCTCCACTTCAGTCCGAGTCTCTCAATGCCTCCCCTTCTTAACTCCTGGGTTGTGGAGCGACCGGAGGTGCAGTCTCCCTCTAGGCCGCCATCTTGGATCGCCCCGTGGCTCCACTTCAGTCCGAGTCTCTCAATGCCTCCCCTTCTTAACTCCTGGGTTGTGGAGCGACCGGAGGTGCAGTCTCCCTCTAGACCGCCATCTTGGATCGCCCCGTGAAGAGAGCCTGCAGCTGGAGTGGGGAGAGCCGCCTGAAGAGGTCTCCGGCTGCCCTGCCCTTATCCCTGAGGCTGACTGCAGATCGAGCCTCTCCGCTGGTTCTTTGCAGGAGTACACTGCACTGCAGGGGCTCCGGGACTCGGAGCGTGCTCTGTTCAGACAGGCTCTCACTAGCGGGCCAGTTCCGTTCCAACCTCAGATATTGAAGACAAAATATTTAACCCAGGAAGACCAAGTTTCTGTAATTCTCTAGCATCACATCTCTATATAAGTTTTGTTGAGATGGTTGAAGGCATTTCCACTCCTCTTCAGTGAAATCAATGGTGACATCCTTGAATGTCAACAGTTCCATTTCTGGGTATTCGGGAGTCAAACCTTCTCCCTAGGGATCTTCATCCCCTTTACAACAGAGTAACTTGGGGCTCCTAAGCAGGAGAGTGAAGCCTAGAACTGAATCCGGCCTTTAATATTAATATAGTTTGCCTATTACAGTATCAGAAATGGATACCAGAGTCATTCAGAGGATATGAATACTAATATGATATAAAATCCAATTGATTATGCAGTTGTGCTGTGACCTTTAAATCTAATATGCTATCCCTAGCCTAGCATCTAAAACTAATATACTAGCTCCCTTGTATTTTATAATACTAATATGACACCCATCTTATGGCCTCTAAAACCAATGAAATACATGTCCTCTCACCTGCCCCCTGAACAAAACCTGCTATTCTTGTCTATTTGCCCATGACTTTTGGATCCTTTCTCAAAATGGATGTATCTTTTTCTTTCCCATCCTCTCCAAGGGAGCACATACCCTTTCCCATTTCCACCTTGGTGCCACATGATGCTAAGAAATATACTGCCGTTGCCTTCCTATCTCAGTTAATTTTGTTACAGATTGCAGCAAGGTGATTCATGGCCTGCCTGATGTGGTGACCATAATGGTAGGCAATGTGAGAGCAGGCTGCCACATGAGGAGCTGAGGCAGTATGCAGTCATGCAGGGGGCATGTGAGCCCATGCCTCATGGCAAGCACGGGAGCACAAGAGACAGAAGGATGCATCAGGGCTCAGACCACAGGTCACTGTGATCTCCCTCCACCATGCTGCCTGCTTCTCTCTGGTCATTGTGATCCTCCTTACAATGTCAGAGGATGGAGTGGCCTCATATTCTGGACATAACTCAGGGGTGGAGTGCCTGCCTCATATATGCATGTCTTGGTGTTCAATCCTCAGCACTGCAATATCAAAATCAAAATCAAGAAAAATGCTCAGTATTCTGAATCCTCAAACAGCACCTCTGAGATCACAGAAGACATTTGTCACTCATTCACCTGCTCTTTTTATCCCTCAGGGCCCATGAGGACAGATGCCCCTGGTTTGAGGACACTCAGAAATAGCTGAGAAAGAGGAAGGTGGATCCACATGCCCATACTCCTCCCTTTTAACGTGAAAACCCCCTTTAGTGTGAGCAGTCATGACTTTTATGTAACATATGAAAGAAATTCTTCACTCTTCTCAGGGTCATTTTGGAATATATAATGAGAAATCACTTATTAAAAATTTAATGTTTGCCTATCGATATAATTATTGATATCTAATTGGTATTTCTCTGGTTGCTCCAGTGATTCTTATTAATTGTTACAGGGACATAGATACTTATTAGAATTTTATTAGGTCAAAATACAAAAATTTAGAGACCTTCCCTTTAGCAATTAATAAAGGCCCAGAGAGCCCCTGAAATGGAATAACCATGGCTATCATATAAAGAAGTAATTGAGAAATAGCAATTGCTTTACCATATGCTGAAAATGTTTTAAACAAGCATCAAGAATGCTTTTGCTTCATACAGTTTGCTAGCTATCAGACAATATATTCTCTGGATTTGTAAGAAGAAATGATAAGAGATTCATGTCTTAAAAACAGGGAATGTAGAAACAGGTTTATATATTTGCTGTGAAATAGAAAGCTTAACTACACACATATTCTTTACTGACTTAGGCATGGCTTATGGCTGGAAATAAAGACCTCCTGTAGTTTCTGGGTGAGCTGCCATGAACTGAGCACTCCTTGCCCCTGCTATTTGACAGTGAATGGGAAAGACTGTCAGAGCAGTGTATGAGGAACCTCCAGGGTGTGTAGGCAGGGCTCTCTGAGGTTTACAAGTAGCACTCTCTGAGGTGTAAGGAGGACTCTCTGAGGTTTATAGGGAGTGCTGCCTGAGATATGTAGGGGGAAATCTCTGAGGTGTATAGCATGGGCACTCTGACACATATAGGGAAGACTCAATGAGGTTAATGGTGAGGGTACTGTGAAGTGAGTAGAGAGGGTTATCTGAGTTGTATAAAAAAGGGTCTCTGAGGTGTGTAGGGAGGATTCTCTTATGTAGGGAGAAATTTCTGAGCTGTATAAAGAGGGCTCCATGAGGTGTGTAGAAATGACTGAGTTATGGGGGGAGGTATTTTTGAAGTGTATAGTTTAGTTGTGTTGGAGGGCTCCCTCAAATGTTTAGGAAAGGCTTTCTTAAGTGTGTATAGTAGGGTCTCTGAGATGTGTAGGGAGGGTTTTCCAAGGTGTGTAGAAGCGTTCTCTGAGTTATGTAGGAAGGCACTTGTCAGGGTCTTAAGCTCCCTTGCTCTTCTTGTCTAGCAGCAAGGGAAGGGGGCACTCCCCAACAAGGCCAGACCAGGATAGGTAGGGCTGACTGACTGCCTGCACCCAGTCCTCCAGGCAGAGGACAATCAGAGCATCAGGGAGACCAGTCACAGCAGGAACTCACACACACTTTTATGTAGGGTGGGGACTAGGTGAGAACCAATCAGCTTAAAGGTCAGCAAGGCATGGGGGGTTCACACAGGTGAAAGTCCCATAGCACTATATGTCAAGCATGAGCTGATCATATTTGGGGAACTGTTAACCAATCCCTGACAGTGGTCTGATTTATTATCATTAACTATTGAAACCGCCTTTGAGGCCTTAATCTTGCTCATCCACCAGGGAGTAAGGAGTCAGCCTGAGTTAGTTAACATGTCATTAGTCCCAACAGGCACTCTGAGGTAAGTAAGGAGAGTGGACTGAAATACATAGGTGAGTTCTCTTAGGTGTAGGGAGAGCTAGCTGATTTGAGTAGGGATGACTTTCTGAGGTGTATAGGGAGGGCTCTATGATGTTTGTAGAAATGCTGTCATGGCATAGATAGAGCACTGTGATGCTGTATAGGACTCACTGACAAGGTGTAGGAAATTCTTAGACTGAACACAATAACACTACTATTGAGTGAGCCCAAGGACTACTTTCCTGTGGGAGACAGCTGACCTTCCCTTTTCTACCTCTTCCTTCTCTACCCACCATTTCCCTTTGAAGGCATTGAATCTGACCCATATGCTGTTTGGAAATCCTGAACCTGAAGTGTTCAGTACAAGAATGACAAATGACAAAGACAACTCAGTAAATACTTTTCTTTGAAGGTGGAGCCCACCAAATGTGTCAGCCTGACCATCAAGGTGGTGGTGATCTTTGAGGACTCTGGGAAGTACAGTATCTCCATCAAAAACAAATATGGACAAAGAAAGATTGAAGACACTGTCAGTGTGCATAAGCATTGGGGAGAGGGTTCTTGATGTCCACCGCCCCAGCAAGCAAAACAGAAACTCTTTCCAACATCCCCCTGTACAACAAATAAATAAGGTCTTTTTTCCAGCATGGAGTGGGAGAGAATGATGTTAGATATTGTGGGAGTGTTGTGTGCTGTACTAAGTGAATGACACACTAGAGTGAGGCTTCATGTGCATATATGCATTGACCTGCATAGCCTCTATGACCTCATAGTATTTGTGGCACATATAATTTTTATGGCCTGAGTAGTCTGAATAGACTGAGTAACCTCTAATACCTACTAGCTGGTAGGGCCTGTGTAACCTCTCTAACTGTGTATCCTCAGTAACCTGTGTAGGCTATATGGCCTATATGTTCTGCATGTCCTTTATGGCCTGAAAATCCTGTATGACTTGCAAAATTCTGTGATCTCTGTAACCACTATAACTGGCACAGATTCTGTGACAAAGAAGACTGTATGACCTACCTAGAGAGCATGGCCTGCATATCCTAAACTTATTTAGTAATCCTTGTGACCTGTGCAACCTATGTGTTTTCTGTAGTCTCTATGACTATTTATATGGTTTATGTATTAAGTGTTCCCCAAAAATTCATGGCCTGAGTAGTCTAAATGACCTCACTATCCTCTTGGACATAAGTAACCACCATGACCTTCATGTTCTCCATGACCTGAGAAACCTCTCTATACTGCATGTTCTCTAAGCATGTGTATCCTTTATCATCTGAGCAGCTTTTATAACTGTATAACTTTTATTTCCTGAAGAGCCTAAATAATCTGCTAAGCATATATGGCTTTCATAACATAAATGACCTTTAATAATTCCTATGACCTGCCTAGATTTATGAATAGTACATCCTCCATGACCTTAATAGTTTCTATGATCATGACCTGCATATACTTTATGACCTGAGTAGCATCTATGACCTGTGTAGTTTCTATGTGATGTTTAGCCTGCATCACCTGCATAGACTCTAAGACCTGAGTAACCTCAATGACATTTACAATCTCTATAAGTGGTATGGCTGTTACGACTCGATAAATGATTGTGATCTGATTTTCCTCCAGCACCTTTGTCACATGTAACTTCAAGTATTCCTTATGACTTCCATAGCACATGTGATCTATAAAGCCTCTTTTTTTTGGAACCCTTTATTACCTTAGCAGATTGTATAAAATGAGTAGGCTCAATGACCAGCACAATGTCTATAATTTTGAAGCCTCTAAACCTGTCTAACCTCTATAGCCTGCAGAGCTTCAATAATCTATATAGCCTCTATGGCTTGAAAAGCCTGTATGACTATGAAACCCCTCTGACCTCTGTCACATTTATGGTCCAAGTAGCCTAAATAACTTCTATTTTCTCTCTGATCTCAGTAGTCACTATGACCTGAATAACCTTGGTTATCACAATAGACTGTGTTTTATATCATAAAATATGTTAGTAGTCTCTGTGGCCTGTGTAACCTGTGTGGCTTCAGAGACCTAAATGATCATAGTAGTTTGTAAGGCTTGTGAAGTCTCTGTGGATCAAGTAGACTCAGTGACCTGAGCTACCTCACAAACCTGTGGATTCTCTATTACTCGAGTAGCCTGTATGAACTGAAGCCTGTGCTACCTGAGTATTTCCTCTGACCTGGGTGACCAGTAAGCCCTGTGTAGCCTAAATTATGTCAGTATCCTTTATAACTTCAGTAGTCATCATGATTTCACTGCTTCTGTGACTTAGTGGCCTCTCTGAACTCTGTAGCCTCTATCACAGAAGCAGTCTTTTGATCTTTGTAGATTTTATAGCCAAAGTATCCTAAAATTCCTGCCTAGTGTATATGGCATTATTAGCCTAAATGACCTTAGTAAATCCAATAACCATGTAGCCTCTGTGTCCTATTTAGCATCCTGTGTAAGTTCTATGTCATGAGTAGACTCTATGTCCTGTTTTTCTCTAAGGTCTGAGTAACCTCTATGACCTTTCTGGCCTCTATATCCAAAAGAGCCTCTATGAACTGCATAGACATTATCAACTTCATGGGTTTTATGGCCTGAAGTGCCTAGATGACCAAAAGAGACATTGTGATGTCAGTAGATCTATGGCCTGGTTAGCATCTATGAACATTGTTGCCTTTATGACCTGGGTAACCAAAATGATCTTAGTAACCCCTATGACAATTAAAGTCTCCATGATCACATAACTTTTATTTTCTGCATTACCTCTATGACCTCTGTGATGTCTACGTCTTGAGTTGCCTAAAAAACCTTAGTAGCTCTGATGTCCTGCATAAATTCTATGGCATGAATTGCCTCTATCACTCAAATTACCTCAATGTGCAAATATTCTATATTCTAATTAGCCTGCATGCACTCTATCTTCTATGGCATGCATAGCCTCAAAGACCCCATTACCCTCAATTATTGCTGCAATCTTTATGAGCTGCCTAAACTTAATGACCTGAGTCGTCTAAATGACTTCAGTATATAAAAAAGTAGGAATATTTAGTGGTGAAATGATTGGGTTATGAGAGTTTAACCCAACCTGTGAATTAATCCAAATAGGGATTGACTGTCTAGTTACTACAGGCAGGTAGGGTGTGACTGGAGAAAGTGGGTCATTGGAATTTATATTTGGAAAACTGAGCAAAGTCCCCATTTCTTAGTGTGATGTCTTGAGCCTCTTCTCTCCACCACACTCTGCTGCCATGAGTTCAGCCTCACTTCAAGACCTGAGGAATGAAACCTTCTTTTATGTGTCTGAGACCTCTAAAACCATGAGTACCCAAATAGAATTTTCCTCCTCTAATTGTGCTTCTCAAGTATTTTAGTCACAGCAGAAAATAACTGATTAAATCAGTCAGATATTCTGGATACTGGATATACACTAAGACCTGTGTACCCTTATGACCTACCCATTTAGTAGCCTAAATGACCATAGTAACCGCTATAAAATTTATAGTCTCAATGGCCTGATTAGCCTCTATGAACTGAGTAACCTCTATTATCAGTCTAATATTTATGACCTGGATAATCCTATTGTCAAATACCCCATTATGCCTGAATAGCCTTTATGAATGAGTTGCCTAAATCTCCTGGTTGGCTGCATGCTCCGAGTAACCTTGGTGGACTGAGAAGCTTCCATGGCCTGTGCAACCTCCATAACTTACATAGCCCCTATGGCTGGTTACTTATTTTTACTGAGTATAATAAACTGCTTTGTCTTTATGATCTGAGTAGCTCCTATTACCTGTGTAGTACCCAAGGTTTGAATTACTACTACTGCCTGCATACCCCCTAGGACATGAAAGAAATAAGTGAACTGGGTAGCCTATGTGCCTTGTGAAACCACTGACTTTGAGAACTCTAGACTTGATTAACACTATAGCCTGCAAAATGACCCTTACCTAGGTACAAACTAAAGAATGTTTACTAACATCCACACAATCACTGTTCACATGGTACATTGTTAAGGAGTAATAGCAATCAAAAGAGAGCAGTTTTTCTTTACATAGGAATTGTCATTTTGTATTGTTGAATATTTCACACTAAGTAACTGATGATGGGCAAGAGGCGGAGTGTTCCCGTGGGAGAAAATTATTTCCTACATATCATGGGGTCCCAGAACAAAATGGAGTCTGTTCAGTCATTTCTCTTAGAGTCTGGCCTATAACATTCTTATGGAGCCAGATCTGTCAGCCCATCACAAAAGGTTTTCAAACTGGGAAGTATTGACATCTTCATGGAAAATAATGCTATTCCATATGGGAAATATACCAGTCTTTTTAATTCCAGTTTTTTCTCACTGTTTTAATCATTTCCTCACATACTTTTTTCTTCTTTAAAATATATTTTTTGGTTGCAGATGGACAAAATATATTTATTTATTTATTTATTGTGGTGCTGAGGATTGAACCCAGTGCCTCATACATGCAATGCAAGAGCTCTACCACTGAGCTACAGCCCCAGGACTCATATTTTTTCTTTATTTCTGTTTATAACAAGCTTTACAACTTAATAAGCTTTATAACTGATTTGATATTATTATGCATCTTTTCTTCTTTATTGTTTTATTGTTTTTTCTACAATTCAATTTGATGTTTCTTTGCAGTCTTTCATATTTGATATAACTTGTATTGAATTATTGCTTTCCTCCACTATTGAATCTGACATAAGTTGTCATCATTTAAACAAATTCTACCTTTTAATTTGTCTTTGACCCATAGTCATTTAATCATTAAAAATATATCCAACTGGAAAAAAATATTTTGTTTTTCAAATCAATTTCTAGTATTACTGCACAGTAAATAGAGTAAGTTTCTATGAATGCTGTCTTGGAATTTATTGAAGTTTTATTTGTGCCTTAATATGTGGTCAGTTTTTATAAATGTTCTATGTGTGCATGAAAAGATGGCCTCAATTATTAGAGTATAAATCCTGGGGCCATAGCCATAAGATTCTGAGGGCTTCCATATCATTATTTTCTTAGCTTAGAGTGGTGTGGTAAAAAGGTACTAATCTGTTACTATTTCTTCTTGCATTCCATTTAACTTCTGCTTTTATAAGGTTGCTGCTGAATTTTTTGTCACACAGATACTCAAATATTACATCTTCATTAAGAATTATAGATTTTGCATTTAAATCACTTTATTTTATATTTAATCTATTTGTTCACATAAAATAATAGCAGTTATACTACTGGTTACTTATGGTAGTATCCTATTCATGAAAAAGGTATTTTTATAAAGCAAAGTTGTACTTTTTCAATACATGCAAAGGTACTTGGGACAATTAGTAATGATTGCTAATGAATTTTGTCATGCCTAGAAAAACTTCTCTTCCTTGAATGAATGTGAAAATATTTGACTTTATTTCTCACATTTAAATTTTTAGTCTGATTTCCCATACCCTTGTCTAACAGTTGTCTTTCTAACAGGTAAGTGGGGTTTATTATAATAATCACACTTTTAATTTGGGGGATTAAAATATTTTTCTTAAAATACATATTTTACCTATCCCACTGTGTGTGTGTACGTGTGTGTGTGTGTGTGTGTGTGTATAAATAAAGCATACTTAAATATGTTCATCAATCATATCAGGTCTGCATAAATTTTGCCTAACAATAACAATAAGTAACAATAAGGTAAGATTACAGTTATGTGTGAGTGAGTGTGCATGTGTATGTGTGTTTTTTTCTCTTCCTATGTTGGTTTGTCAGATGTGTGTAAAATTAAGGAGCAGAAAACTGAAAGCAGAGACAGGTGGAAGGCAGTTTAATATCTGCTTGGTCCTATTTCCAGGTTGTTGGTGGTTGAGGATCACCCCACAAATCCAGGTAAATGCAGTTCAGGGCACCAATGCAAAATTAAATAATGAGTGCTCCCCCATAAAAGATGGGCCCTGTGGATGCACAGTGTTCTATCCTGGCTGTGATGTGTGAAGGAGCAATGGAAACAAAGACGCCCTGGCTTTGGTCTGAAAATGACTGCCCATTGCCCATTGGGTGTTTTCCTGTGTAGTTGGAAGTTGTTTGGGGAGTTTGACCCCCTTCTCAAGCAGTCAATGCAATTGTTCTGGGTTTGATTTTGCTGCTGCTCAGTGCTGGTGTGAGCTGCTGGTGATGGTGCACTGTTGTCACACTTGGCTGGGATGACAGGTGGTGTCTGAGGGCAATGATGGTCCCTTGCTATTCATATAAACCTCATCAGATGGGTGCCCCTTAGTGGAGATCACACTGGTACTAATGGGCATAGTGGATGTGCTGGGTGGTAGGGAAAGGAGGTCTGATACATTTGGCTGTGCTGGACATGGTACCCATGCACCTTGACCTGCATTAGATCATTTGTGGACCCCACATAATGGCCAGGAAGAGTTATGGGTGGTAGAGAACTGGCAAATGTGAATGGATATAACCAGGACCCAGGGTGGTGGGCCTGGGCAGGGCTTTTCAATCCCTCCAAACAAGAACTCTAGGAAGAAGGATGATTAGACAGGGTTTAGAGTGAGTAACATGGATACTCAACTATTGATGTAGCTCTCCATCAAATGCAAGAAATTGTAATGCTGTATTCCCCCAAAAAGTCATAAAAAAAGTCATAAAAGTCATAAAAATCAAAATTACAGATTTCAAACTAGCCAGGTATGGTGGTGTGTTCCTATAATACCAGTGACTTCGGAGAATGAGGATTCCAAGTTTGAGGTCAGCCTGCACAACTTAGTTAGACCACCTCATAGATATGAGGGGTGCTTATGTGTGTAGCTCAGTGGTTATGTGCTCTTCCTTGGGTGCAATCCCCTCTACTGAAAAGTAAAGGCTAAGAAATACTTTAAAGAATATACATCATAAGAAATTTTATGCAAACTTTCACCCAATATTTATCTCCATTCACTGGTGGAGAAGGTAGAGCAGGGTAATCTGACTCGGGTTCTCACCTTTTCTCATGTCACCATGTAGGGACAGGTGAGGGATTTGGACATTGGTAAAAGTGAGGTTGAGAGCAGCAAGGAGATGCCCTCATTTCTGTGCAGCAACTTCAGCCCATGTGACATTTCTCCTATAATTCTAATGAGCATGTTTTCCCTGCAGCCTCCCTGAGGTCTGAGGTCTCAGTGACTGAGTGGATCTCTTGGAGCTGTGTGTAGAGAGGGGTGGAGGAGAATGGATGTACCTGCAGAAGAAAAAAAGGTACTGCTGCAGTTTTGAACTAAACACTCCTTGGGAGCTCTCCATTCAGCTGAGGGCAAGAAAATACACACAAAGAAAA